>NC_058125.1:28205711-28235711 GCF_914725855.1 Thunnus albacares | reverse complement strand
ATACACACACACACACACTCATACACACACACACACACACACTCATTACACACACACACACTCATTACACACACACACACTCATTACACACACACACTTATACACACACACACTCATTACACACACACACTTATACACACACACACACATACACACACTCATTATACACACACACACACATTATACACACACACACACATTATACACACACACTAACTCATTACACACACTCATTATACACACACACACACACATTATACACACACTCATTATACACACACACATTACACACACACACACTCATACACACACACACTCATTACACACACTCATTATACACACACATTATACACACACACTCATTATACACACACACACATTATACACACTCATTATACACACACACTCATTATACACACACACACATTATACAAACACTCATTATACACACACACATTATACACACACACACACATTATACACACACTCATTATACACACACACTCATCATACACACACTCATCATACACACACACACACACACATTATACACACACACATATTATACACACACACATATTATACACACACACATATTATACACACACACATTATACACACACACTCACACACACATTATACACACACACACACATTATATACACACACATTATACAAACACACACACATTATACACACACACACACACATTATACACACACACACACACACACACTCATACACACACACTCATTATACACACACACATTATACACACACACACACTCATTATACACACACACACACATTACACACACACACATTATACACACACTCATTATACACACACACACACACACACTCAATATACACACACACACACACATTATATACACACACACACACTCATTATACACACACACATTATACACACACACACACACTTAATATACACACACACACATTATACACGCACACACACTCATTATACACACACTCATTATACACACTCATTACACACACACTCATTATACACACACACTCATTATACACACACACACACACACACTCAATATACACACACACACACACACACATTATACACACACACACACACTCAATATACACACACACATTATACACACACACACACACTTAATATACACACACACTCATTATACACACACACACTCATTATACACACTCATTATACACACTCATTACACACACACTCATTATACACACACACACACACACTATACACACACACACACACACATTACACACACACATAATACACACACACACACTCATACACACACACATTATACACACACACACACACACATTATACACACACATTATACACACACATTATACACACACACACTCATTATACACACACACATTATACACACTCATACACACACTCATTATACACACTCATTACACACACACACTCATACACACACACACACATTACACACACACACTCATACACACACACACACATTACACACACACACACATTATATACACACACACACTTATACACACACACACTTATACACACACACACATTATATACACACACAGTATACACTCACACTTATACACACACACACTCATTACACACACACACATATTACACACACAGACACATTATACACACACACACACTTATACACACACACACTATACACACACACACACTTATATACACACACACTCATTACACACACACACACTCATTACACACACACACTTATACACACACACACTCATACACACACACACTCATACACACACACACACACACACACTCATTACACACACACACACTCATTACACACACACACTTATACACACACACACTCATTACACACACACACTTATACACACACACACTCATTATACACACACACACACATTATACACACACACACACACATTATACACACACACTAACTCATTACACACACTCATTATACACACACACACACACATTATACACACACTCATTATACACACACACATTACACACACACACACATTATACACACACTCATACACACACACACTCATTACACACACTCATTATACACACACACACACATTATACACACACATTATACACACACACAGTATACACACACTCATACACACACACACTCATTACACACACTCATTATACACACACACACACATTATACACACTCATTATACACACACACTCATCATGCACACACTCATCATACACACACACACACTCATCACACACACACACACACTCATCATACACACACTCATTATACACACACACTCATCATACACACACACACTCATCATACACACACTCATTATACACACACACTCATTACACACACACACACTCATTACACACACACACTTATACACACACACACTCATTACACACACACACTTATACACACACACACACATACACACACTCATTATACACACACACACACATTATACACACACACACACATTATACACACA
The DNA here is from genome assembly GCF_914725855.1 of Thunnus albacares. Taxonomy (NCBI): domain Eukaryota; kingdom Metazoa; phylum Chordata; class Actinopteri; order Scombriformes; family Scombridae; genus Thunnus; species Thunnus albacares. The sequence continues at coordinate 28,233,188 of NC_058125.1, read as the reverse complement.
CACTAACTCATTACACACACTCATTATACACACACACACACACATTATACACACACTCATTATACACACACACATTACACACACACACACTCATACACACACACACTCATTACACACACTCATTATACACACACATTATACACACACACTCATTATACACACACACACATTATACACACTCATTATACACACACACTCATTATACACACACACACATTATACAAACACTCATTATACACACACACATTATACACACACACACACATTATACACACACTCATTATACACACACACTCATCATACACACACTCATCATACACACACACACACACACATTATACACACACACATATTATACACACACACATATTATACACACACACATATTATACACACACACATTATACACACACACTCACACACACATTATACACACACACACACATTATATACACACACATTATACAAACACACACACATTATACACACACACACACACATTATACACACACACACACACACACACTCATACACACACACTCATTATACACACACACATTATACACACACACACACTCATTATACACACACACACACATTACACACACACACATTATACACACACTCATTATACACACACACACACACACACTCAATATACACACACACACACACATTATATACACACACACACACTCATTATACACACACACATTATACACACACACACACACTTAATATACACACACACACATTATACACGCACACACACTCATTATACACACACTCATTATACACACTCATTACACACACACTCATTATACACACACACTCATTATACACACACACACACACACACTCAATATACACACACACACACACACACATTATACACACACACACACACTCAATATACACACACACATTATACACACACACACACACTTAATATACACACACACTCATTATACACACACACACTCATTATACACACTCATTATACACACTCATTACACACACACTCATTATACACACACACACACACACTATACACACACACACACACACATTACACACACACATAATACACACACACACACTCATACACACACACACTCATTACACACACACATTATACACACACACACACACACATTATACACACACATTATACACACACATTATACACACACACACTCATTATACACACACACATTATACACACTCATACACACACTCATTATACACACTCATTACACACACACACTCATACACACACACACACATTACACACACACACTCATACACACACACACACATTACACACACACACACATTATATACACACACACACTTATACACACACACACTTATACACACACACACATTATATACACACACAGTATACACTCACACTTATACACACACACACTCATTACACACACACACATATTACACACACAGACACATTATACACACACACACACTTATACACACACACACTATACACACACACACACTTATATACACACACATTCATTACACACACACACACTCATACACACACACACTCATACACACACACACACACACACACTCATTACACACACACACACTCATTACACACACACACTTATACACACACACACTCATTACACACACACACTTATACACACACACACTCATTATACACACACACACACATTATACACACACACACACACATTATACACACACACTAACTCATTACACACACTCATTATACACACACACACACACATTATACACACACTCATTATACACACACACATTACACACACACACACATTATACACACACTCATACACACACACACTCATTACACACACTCATTATACACACACACACACATTATACACACTCATTATACACACACACTCATTATACACACACTCATTATACACACACACACACTCATCATACACACACACATTATACACACACACAGTATACACACACTCATACACACACACACTCATTACACACACTCATTATACACACACACACACATTATACACACTCATTATACACACACACTCATCATGCACACACTCATCATACACACACACACACTCATCACACACACACACACACTCATCATACACACACTCATTATACACACACACTCATCATACACACACACACTCATCATACACACACACACACTCATTATACACACACACTCATCATACACACACTCATTATACACACACTCATCATACACACACTCATCATACACACACTCATTATACACACACTCATCATACACACACTCATCATACACACACACTCATTATACACACACACACACTCATCATACACACACACTCATCATACACACACTCATTATACACACACACACACTCATCATACACACACTCATTATACACACACACACACTCATCATACACACACTCATCATACACACACACTCATCATACACACACTCATCATACACACACACTCATCATACACACACTCATTATACACACACACACACTCATCATACACACACTCATCATACACACACACTCATCATACACACACTCATTATACACACACACACACTCATCATACACACACACTCATCATACACACACTCATCATACACACACTCATCATACACACACACTCATCATACACACACACACACTCATCATACACACACTCATCATACACACACACACACTCATCATACACACACTCATCATACACACACACACACTCATCATACACACACTCATCATACACACACTCATCATACACACACTCATCATACACACACACACACTCATCATACACACACTCATCATACACACACTCATCATACACACACTCATCATACACACACACACACTCATCATACACACACTCATCATACACACACTCATCATACACACACACACTCATCATACACACACTCATCATACACACACACACACTCATCATACACACACTCATTATACACACACACACACTCATCATACACACACTCATCATACACACACACTCATCATACACACACACATTATACACACACTCATTATACACACATACACACACACACATTATACACACACATTATACACACACATTATACACACACATTACACACACACATTACACACACACTCATTATACACACACACACATACACACACACACACATACACACACACACACATTATTCACACACACACATTATTCACACACACACACACTCATTATACACACACACACACACACATTATACACACACATTATACACACACTCATCATACACACACTCATTATACACACACACTCATCATACACACACACACTCATCATACACACACACATTATACACACACATTATAAACACACATTATACACACACACATTATACACACACACTCATCATACACACACACATTATACACACACACTCATCATACACACACACACTCATCATACACACACACATTATACACACACATTATAAACACACATTATACACACACACATTATACACACACACTCATCATACACACACTCAATATAAACACACACATTATACACACACACATTATACACACACACATTATACACACACACATTATACACACACAGTCATTACACACACACAGTCATTACACACACACATTATACACACACACACTCATTATACACACACACATTATACACACACACATTATACACACACACACACACTCATTATACACACACACATTATACACACACACACACACTCATTATACACACACACATTATACACACACACATTATACACACACACACACACACATTATACACACACACATTATACACACACACACACACACATTATACACACACACACACACACACATTATACACACACACATTATACACACACACACACACATTATACACACACACACACACACACATTATACACACACACATTATACACACACACACACACATTATACACACACACATTATACACACACACATTATACACACACACACACACACATTATACACACACACATTATACACACACACACACACACTCATTATACACACACATTATACACACACACATTATACACACACATTATACACACACACACACACACTCATTATACACACACTCATTATACACACACACGCACACACATTATACACACACTCATTATACACACACTCATTATACACACACACATTATACACACACATTACACACACACTCATTATACACACACACATTATACACACATATACACACACATTATACACACACACATTATACAAACACATTATATACACACACACATTACACACACACTCATTATACACACACACACACTCATCATACACACACACACACTCATTATACACACACACTCATTATACACACTCATTATACACACACATTATACACACACATTATACACACACACACACACTCACATTATACACACACATTATACACACACATTACACACACACTCATTATACACACACATTATACACACACACTCATTATACACACACACACATTATACACACACATTATACACACACACACATTATACATTCACACACAGCATACACACACACACATTATACACAAGCATTATACACACACACACATTATACACACACACACACACACATTATACACACACACACTCATTATACACACACACACATTATACACACATACACACTCATTATACACACACACACACATTATACACAGACACACTCATTATACACACACACATTATACATACATACACACTCATTATACACACACACATTATACACGACACACACACTCATTATACACACACTCATTATACACACACACATTATACACACATACACACTCATTATACACACTCATTATACACACACACACATTATACACACACACACTCATTATACACACACTCATTATACACACATACACACTCATTATACACACACACCCACACTCATTATACACACACACACATTATATACACACACACACACTCACACACACACTCATTATACACACACTCATACACACACACTCATTATACACACACACACACACATTATACACACATACACACACATTATACACACACACTCATCATACACACACACATTTTACACACACACTCATCATACACACACACATTATACACACACTCATTATACACACACACACAGTATAAACACACACATTATAAACACACACATTATACACACACACTTTATACACACACACATTATAAACACACACATTATACACACACACATTATAAACACACACATTATACACACACTCATTATACACACACACATTATAAACACACACATTATAAACACACACATTATACACACACACATTATACACACACACACTCATCATACACACACACATTATAAAGACACACATTATAAACACACACATTATACACACACACATTATAAACACACACATTATACACACACACATTATACACACACACATTATAAACACACACATTATACACACACACATTATACACACACACCCTCATCATACACACACACATTATAAACACACACATTATAAACACACACATTATAAACACACACATTATACACACACTCATCATACACACACACATTATAAACACACACATTATAAACACACACATTATAAACACACACATTATAAACACACACATTATACACACACACATTATAAACACACACATTATACACACACTCATTATACACACACACATTATAAACACACACATTATAAACACACACATTATACACACACACATTATACACACACACACTCATCATACACACACACATTATAAACAAACACATTATAAACACACACATTATAAACACACACATTATAAACACACTCATCATACACACACACATTATAAACACACACATTATAAACACACACATTATACACACACACATTATACACACACACCCTCATCATACACACACACATTATAAACACACACATTATACACACACACCCTCATCATACACACACACATTATAAACACACACATTATAAACAAACACATTATAAACACACACATTATAAACACACACATTATAAACACACACATTATACACACACACATTATACACACACACACTCATCATACACACACACATTATAAACACACACATTATACACACACTCATTATACACACACACACTCATCATACACACACACATTATAAACACACACATTATAAACACACACATTATACACACACACATTATACACACACACACACACATTATACACACACACATTATAAACACACACATTATATACACACACATTATACACACACACATTATGCACACACACACACATTATACACACACACATTATAAACACACACATTATAAACACACACATTATAAACACACTCATTATATACACACACATTATATACACACACATTATAAACACACACATTATATACACACACACTCATCATACACACACACATTATAAACACACACATTATACACACACATTATAAACACACACATTATAAACACACACATTATACACACACATTATAAACACACACATTATAAACACACACATTATACACACACATTATAAACACACACATTATAAACACACACATTATACACACACATTATAAACACACACATTATACACACACATTATAAACACACACATTATAAACACACACATTATAAACACACACATTATAAACACACACATTATACACACACATTATAAACACACACATTATAAACACACACATTATACACACACATTATAAACACACACATTATAAACACACACATTATACACACACATTATAAACACACACATTATAAACACACACATTATACACACACATTATAAACACACACATTATAAACACACACATTATAAACACACACATTATAAACACACACATTATATACACACACACTCATCATACACACACACATTATAAACACACACATTATACACACACACATTATACACACACACACACATTATACACACACACATTATAAACACACACATTATATACACACACATTATACACACACACATTATGCACACACACACACATTATACACACACACATTATAAACACACACATTATAAACACACACATTATACACACACACATTATAAACACACACATTATAAACACACACATTATACACACACACACACTCATACACACACTCATTATACACACACACATTATACACACACACACTCATACACACACTCATTACACACACACTCATTATACACACACACAAATTATACACACACTCATTATACACACACACACATTATATACACACACACACACAGTATACACACACACACTCATACACACACTCATTGTACACACACACACATTATATACACACACACTCATTATACACACACACTCATAATACACACACTTATTATACACACACACACATTATACACACACACATTATACACACACACTCATTATACACACACTCATTATACACACACACTCATTATACACACACATTATACACACATACACACACATTATACACACACACACTCACACACACACTCATCATACACACACACATTATACACACACTAATTATACACACACACACTCATCATACACACACACAGTATAAACACACACATTATAAACACACACATTATACACACACATTATACACACACACATTATACACACACACATTATACACACACACATTATACACACACACATTATACACACACATTATACACACACACATTATACACACACATTATACACACATACACACACATTATAAACTCACACACTCACACACACACTCATCATACACACACACATTATACACACACACACATTATACACACACACACATTATAAACACACACATTATACACACACACATTATACACACACATTATACACACACATTTTACACACACACATTATACACACACACATTATACACACATACACACACATTATAAACACACACACTCACACACACACTCACACACACACTCATCATACACACACACATTATACACACACTAATTATACACACACACACTCATCATACACACACACATTATAAACACACACATTATACACACACACATTATACACACACACAATATAAACACACACATTATACACACACACATTATAGACACACACATTATAAACACACACATCATACACACACATTATACACACACACATTATAAACACACACATCATACACACACATTATAAACACACACATTATACACACACACATTATACACACACACATCATACACACACTCATTACACACACACTCATCATACACACACACATTACACACACACTCATCATACACACACATATCATACACACACTCATCATACACACACACTCATCATACACACACCCATTACACACACACACATTATACACACACTCATCATACACACACACATTATACACACACACTCATCATACACACACTCATTACACACACTCATCATACACACACACATTATACACACACATTATACACACATACACACACATTATAAACACACACACTCACACACACACTCATCATACACACACACATTATACACACACTAATTATACACACACACACTCATCATACACACACACATTATAAACACACACATTATACACACACACATTATACACACACACATTATAAACACACACATTATACACACACACATTATACACACACACAATATAAACACACACATTATACACACACACATTATAGACACACACATTATAAACACACTCATCATACACACACACATTATAAACACACACATCATACACACACATTATAAACACACACATTATACACACACACATTATACACACACACATCATACACACACTCATTACACACACACTCATCATACACACACACATTACACACACACTCATCATACACACACTCATCATACACACACACATTATACACACACACTCATCATACACACACTCATTACACACACTCATCATAGACACACTCATCATACACACACACTCATCATACACACACACTCATTATACACACACATTATACACACACACTCATTATACACACACACACATTATACACACATACTCATTATACACACACACATTATACACACACTCATCATACACACACACATTATACACACACACTCATCATACACACACACATTACACACACACACACACATTATACACACACTCATTATACACACACACGCACACACATTATACACACACTCATTATACACACACACACACACACATTATACACAAGCATTATACACACACACACACATTATACACACACACACACTCATTATACACACACACACTCATTATACACACACACACTCATTATACACACACACACACACACATTATACACACACACATTATACACATACACACTCATTATACACACACACACTCATTATACACACACACACACACACATTATACACACACACACATTATACACACACACACTCATTATACATTCACACATTATACACACACTCATTATACACACACTCATTATACACACACTCATTAAACACACACTCATTATACACACACTCATTATACACACACTCATTAAACACACACTCATTATACACACACACACTCATTATACACACACTCATTATACACACACACACATTATACACACACACACTCATTATACACACACTCATTATATACACACACATTATACACACATACACACTCATTATACACACACACACACACATTATACACACACACACTCATTATAAACACACACAAATTATACATACACTCATTATACACACACACACATTATACACACATACACACACATTATACACACACACACTCATACACACACTCATTATACACACACACACACACATACACTCATACACACACTCATTATACACACACACATTATACACACATACACACTCATTATACACACACACACACACACATTATACACACACACACTCATTATACACACACTCATTATACACACACACAGACATTATACACACACACACTCATTATACACACACTCATTATACACACACACATTATACACACACACACTCATTATACACACACTCATTATACACACACACATTATACACACACACATTATACACACATACACACACATTATACACACATACACACACTCATACACACACTCATTATACACACACTCATACACACACACATTATACACACATACGCACACATTATACACACACACACTCATACACACACTCATTATACACACACATACACATTATACACACACTCATACACACACACACACACATTATACACACACACACTCATTATACACACACACACACACATTATACACACACTCATTATACACACACACTCATCATACACACACTCATTATACACACACACACATTATACACACACACATTATACACACACACTCATCATACACACACTCATTACACACACACTCATCATACACACACACATTATACACACACACTCATCATACACACACACATTATACACACACACATTATAAACACACTCATTATAAACACACACATTATAAACACACACATTATACACACACACTCATCATACACACACACAGTATAAACACACACATTATAAACACACACATTATACACACACACATTATAAACACACACATTATACACACACACATTATACACACACACATTATACACACACTCATTATACACACACACACACACACACATTATACACACACTCATCATACACACACTCATTACACACACACTCATCATACACACACACATTATACACACACACTCATCATACACACACACATTATACACACACACTCATCATACACACACACATTATACACACACACATTATAAACACACACATTATACACACACACATTATACACACACACTCATCATACACACACACATTATACACACACACTCATTATACACACACACATTATACACACACACTCATTATACACACACACACATTATACACACACACATTATAAACACACACATTATACACACACACATTATACACACACTCATTATACACACACACACACACATTATCCACACACTCATTATACACACACACATTATACACACACACACACACACACATTATACACACACTCATTATACACACACACATTATACACACACACATTATAAATACACATTATACACACACACACACATTATACACACACACACACATTATACACACACACACATTATACACACACTCATTATACACACACACATTATACACACACTCATTATACACACACACATTATAAACACACACATTATACACACACACATTATACACACACACATTATACACACACACACATTATACACACACACACACATTATAAACACACATTATACACACACACATTATATACACACACACACATTATAAACACACATTATACACACACACACACATTATACACACACACACACATTATACACACACTCATACACACACACATTATACACACACACATTATACACACACACATTATACACACACACATTATACACACACACACATTTTACACACACACACACATTATACACACACTCATTATACACACACTCATTATACACACACACACACACACATTATACACACACTCATTATACACACACACATTATACACACACACAGTATACACACACACACACATTATACACACACTCATTATACACACACACATTATACACACACACATTATACACACACACATTATAAACACACACATTATACACACACACATTATACACACACACATTATACACACACACACATTATACACACACACACACACATTATACACACACTCATTATACACACACACACACACACATTATACACACACACATTATACACACACACAGTATACACACACACACACATTACACACACACACACACATTATACACACACTCATTATACACACACACGCACACACATTATACACACACTCATTATACACACACACGCACACACATTATACACACACTCATTATACACACACACACACACACACACACATTATACACACACACATTATACACACACACACATTATATACACACACACATTACACACACACTCATTATACACACACATTACACACACACTCATTATACACACACATTACACACACACTCATTATACACACACATTATAAACACACACTCATCACACACACACATTACACACACACTCATTATATACACACACTCATTATACACACACACATATTATACATTCACACACAGCATACACACACACACTCATTATACACACACACACTCATTATACAAACACACATTATACACACATACACACTCATTATACACACACACACACACACATTATACACACACACACTCATTATACAAACACACATTATACACACATACACACTCATTATACACACACACATTATACACACATACACACTCATTATACACACACACACACACATTATACACATACACACTCATTATACACACACACACACACATTATACACACACACACTCATTATACACACACACAAATTATATACACACACACACACATTATACACACACACACTCATACACACACTCATTATACACACACACACACATTATACACACACACACTCATTATACACACACACACATTATACACACACACACACACACTCATTATACACACACTCATTATACACACACACATTATACACACACATTATACACACACACACTCATTATACACACACACACATTATACACACACACACACACACTCATTATACACACACACATTATACACACACACACACACACTCATTATACACACACTCATTATACACACACACATTATACACACACACACATTATATACACACACACACACATTATACACACACACACTCATACACACACTCATTATACACACACACATTATACACATATACACTCATTATACACACACACACATTATATACACACACACACACATTATACACACACACACTCATACACACACTCATTATACACACACACACACATTATACACACACACACTCATTATACACACACACACTCATTATACACACACACATTATACACAGACATTATACACACACATACATTATACACACACACACTCATTATACACACACTCATTATACACACAGACATTATACACACATACACACACATTATACACACACACACTCATACACACACTCATTATACACACACTCATACACACACACTCATTATACACACACACACACACATTATACACACATACACTCACATTATACACACACTCATACACACACACTCATCATACACACACACATTATACACACACACTCATCATACACACACACATTATACACACACACACTCATCATACACACACACAGTATAAACACACACATTATAAACACACACATTATACACACACACATTATACACACACACATTATAAACACACACATTATACACACACTCATTATACACACACACATTATAAAGACACACATTATACACACACACATTATAAACACACTCATTATAGACACACTCATTATACACACACACATTATAAACACACACATTATACACACACTCATTATACACACACACATTATAAACACACACATTATAAACACACTCATTATAGACACACTCATTATACACACACACATTATAAACACACACATTATACACGCACACATTATAAACACACACATTATACACACACTCATTATACACACACACATTATAAACACACACATTATACACACACTCATTATACACACACACATTATACACACACACATTATAAACACACACATTATAAACACACACATTATACACACACACATTATACACACACACATTATAAACACACACATTATACACACACACATTATAAACACACTCATTATACACACACACATTATACACACACACATTATAAACACACACATTATACACACACACATTATACACACACACATTATACACACACTCATCATACACACACACATTATACACACACACATAAACACACACATTATACACACACATTATACACACACACATTATACACACACACATAAACACACACATTATACACACACATATCATACACACACTCATTATATACACACACTCATTATACACACACACACATTATACACACACATTATACACACACACATATTATACATTCACACACAGCATACACACACACACTCATTATACACACACACACACACACACACATTATACACAAGCATTATACACACACACACATTATATATTCACACACAGCATACACACACACACTCATTATACACACACACATTATACACACATACACACTCATTATACACACACACACACACACATTATACACACACACACTCATTATACAAACACACATTATACACACATACACACTCATTATACACACACACCCACACTCATTATACACACACACATTATACACACATACACACTCATTATACACACACACACACACTCATTATACACACACACATTATACACACATACACACTCATTATATACACACACACACACACATTATACACATACACACTGATTATACACACACACACACATTATACACACACACACTCATTATACACACACACAAATTATATACACACACACACATTATACACACACACACTCATACACACACTCATTATACACACACACACACATTATACACACACACACTCATTATACACACACACACATTATACACACACACACACACACTCATTATACACACACTCATTATACACACACACATTATACACACATACACTCATTATACACACACACATTATACACACATACACTCATTATACACACACACATTATACACACATACACTCATTATGCACACACACACATTATACACACACACACACATTATACACACACATTATACACACACACATTATAAACACACACATTATACACACACACATTATAAACACACTCATTATACACACACACATTATACACACACACATTATAAACACACACATTATACACACACACATTATACACACACACATTATACACACACTCATCATACACACACACATTATACACACACACATAAACACACACATTATACACACACATATCATACACACACTCATTACACACACACTCATCATACACACACACACACACATTATAAACACACATTATACACACTCACTCATTATACACACACACACACACATTACACACACACTCATCATACACACACTCATTACACACACACTCATCATACACACACACATTATACACACACACACACACACATTATACACACACACATTATACACACTCACTCATTATACACACACACATTATAAACACACACATTATACACACTCACTCATTATACACACACTCATTATACACACACACATTATACACACACACACACACACATTATACACACACACTCATTATACACACACACACTCATTATACACACACACACTCATTATACACACACACTCATTATACACACACACACTCATTATACACACACACACATTATACACACACACACATTATACACACACACTCATTATACACACACACACTCATTATACACACACACATTATACACACGCATATTATACACACACTCATTATACACACACATTACACACACACTCATTATACACACACACACTCATTATACACACACACACATTATACACACACATTATACACACACACTCATTATACACAAGCATTATACACACACACATTACACACACACACTCATTATACACACACACACATTATACACACACATTACACACACACACACATTATACACAAGCATTATACACACACACACATTATACACACACACTCATTATACACACACACATTATACACACACATATTATACACACACTCATTATACACACATACACACTCATTATACACACACACACACACACATTATACACATACACACTCATTATACACACACACACACATTATACACACACACACTCATTATACACACACACAAATTATATACACACACACACATTATACACACACACACTCATACACACACTCATTATACACACACACACATTATCCACACACATTATACACACACACACTCATTATACACACACACACACACACATTATACACAAGCATTATACACACACACACATTATACACACACACACTCATTATACGCACACTCATTATACACACACACACATTATACACACACACACTCATTATACCCACACTCATTATACACACACATACATTATACACACATACACACTCATTTTACACACACACATTATACACACACACACACACATTATACACACACACAAATTATACACACACTCATACACACACTCATTATACACACACACAAATTATACACACACTCATACACACACTCATTATACACACACACACACACACACACACTCATTATACACACACTCATTATACACACATACACACACATTATACACACACACTCTCATACACACACTCATACACACACACTCATTATACACACACACACACATTATATACACATACACACACATTATACACACACTCATTATACACACACACACACACATTATATACACATACACACACATTATACACACACTCATTACGCACACACACACACACATTATACACACACTCATTATACACACACACACATTATACACACACTCATTATACACACACTCATACACACACACACTCACACACACACACACACTCATTATACACACACACACTCATTATACACACACACACTCATTATACACACACACACTCATTATACACACACTCATTATACACACTCATTATACACACACACATTATACACACACATTATACACACACACATTATACACACACACACTCATTATACACACTCATTATACACACACACATTATACACACACATTATACACACACACACACTCATTATACACACACATACTCATTATACACACACACACACTCATTATACACACACTCATTATACACACTCATTATACACACTCATTGTACACACACACATTATACACACACACACTCATTATACACACACACACTCATTATACACACACACACACTCATTATACACACACACACTCATTATACACACACTCATTATACACACACACACTCATTATACACACACACACACTCATTATACACACACACACTCATTATACACACACACACACTCATTATACACACACACACTCATTATACACACACACACACTCATTATACACACACACACTCATTATACACACACACACTCATTATACACACACACACACTCATTATACACACACACACTCATTATACACACACACACTCATTATACACACACACACACTCATTATACACACACACACTCATTATACACACACACACACTCATTATACACACACACACACTCATTATACACACACTCATTACACACACACACTCATTATACACACACTCATTATACACACACTCATTATACACACACACACTCATTATACACACACACACTCATTATACACACACACACACACTCATTATACACACACACACTCATTATACACACACACACACACTCATTATACACACACACACGCTCATTATACACACACACACTCATTATACACACACACACACTCATTATACACACACACACTCATTATACACACACACATTATACACACTCATTATACACACACACATTATACACACACACACACACTCATTATACACACACTCATTATACACACACACACTCATTATACACACACACACACTTATTACACACACACTCATTATACACACACACACACTCATTATACACACACACATTATACACACTCATTATACACACACACATTATACACACACACACACACTCATTATACACACACTCATTATACACATACACACTCATTATACACACACACTCATTATACACACACACTCATTATACACACACTCATTATACACACACATACACACACTCATTATACACACACACTCATTATACACACACACTCATTATACACACACACTCATTATACACACACTCATTATACACACACATACACACACTCATTATACACACACACTCATTATACACACACACTCATTATACACACACTCATCATACACACACACACTCATTATACACACACACATTATACACACACATACACACACTCATTATACACACACACTTTATACACACACACTCATTATACACACACTCATTATACACACACACATTATACACACACACTCATTATACACACACTCATTATACACACACACTCATTATACACACACTCATTATACACACACTCATTATACACACACACTCATTATACACACACACACACACTCATCATACACACACACACTCATTATACACACACACATTATACACACACATACACACACTCATTATACACACACACTCATTATACACACACACTCATTATACACACACTCATCATACACACACACACTCATTATACACACACACTCATTATACACACACTCATTATACACACACATACACACACTCATTATACACACACACTCATTATACACACACACTCATTATACACACACTCATCATACACACACACACTTATTACACACACACACACACTCATTATACACACACACTCATTATACACACACTCATTATACACACACATACACACACTCATTATACACACACACACACTTATTACACACACACACACACTCATTATACACACACTCATTATACACACACATACACACACTCATTATACACACACACTCATTATACACACACTCATACACACACACACTTTATACAGTCAGACAGACAGACAGTCAGTCAGTCAGTCAGTCAGTCAGTCAGTCAGTCAGTCAGTCAGTCAGTCAGTCAGTCAGTCAGTCAGTCAGTCAGTCAGTCAGACAGACAGACAGACAGACAGACAGACAGACGTCCAACTGAAGCTGAAGACGACGTCTGATGTTTGATAACTGAGGTTTTATTACATCATCTACCAGCCGGTGGAGGCAGACGGCGCCGCCCAGAGTCGGTTCTTCCCGTTAAAGGGGAGTTTTTCCTGCTTGTGGAGGAATGTTGGGTCTCTGTAGATCAGATGCTCTATGTGGAACGAACCCTGAGATGAGTCCGTTGGTGCTTTATCAATAAAACCGATCGGTATTGAATGTGTTCGTCTCTGCAGAGTTGAAGGAAACCGGCCGACGGTCGGGGATGACGCGATGAGGCCCTGAATCTCTCCCGTGTGTTTGTGTGTTTCAGACTCGTTCCTGAGGAGTCGCTCCAGCTCGGACCACGAGGCCACGGCCATGATGAAGGCTCAGTTCATGAGTCTGTGGGACGGACTGGACACGGACGTCCACTGCCAGGTATCAATACACAGAAACAGCGTAGACGGCCTTCCTCCGCTGCTCTCATCTGCTTTACATCACAGCTCAGTCTGATCACCTGTTTGTGTTTGTCGTCACATTTCCTTCATGACAGAAACTAACAGTAACAACAACAACAACAACAACAACAATAATAATGATGATGATGATGATGATGATGAGTGTGTTTGTGTCAGGTGATCATTATGGGAGCCACCAATCGTCCCCAGGATCTGGACTCTGCTATTCTGAGGAGGATGCCGACCAGGTTCCACATCAACCAGCCGGTATACACACACACACACACACACACACACACACACACACACACACACACACACACACACACACACATCAATTAATCAATACAACACTGATTGGAGATAGATCAATAGATCATGTTTACAGTAAAGTCTCCACCTGCTCTGTTAACTGACCAGCAGCTGTGCAGTGAAAGTAAAGTGAGGATGTTTCATGAATAGTTTTTATTGATCAGCAGAAAGCTGAAGCTAATCAATATTTACCTTTAAAACAGCAGCAAACAGTGTTTCAGGTTCTCGGCAGCTTGAATGTTGCTGCATCTGAGTCCATGATGAAGATGCAGCGTCATGACTCTGGCTGGAGCAGCTGGATCAGAGTGGTCTGGGGGCTACAGGATCAGAGTGGTCTGGGGGCTACAGGATCAGAGTGGTCTGGGGGCTACAGGATCAGAGTGGTCTGGGGGCTACAGGATCAGAGTGGTCTGGGGGCTACAGGATCAGAGTGGTCTGGGGGCTACAGGATCAGAGTGGTCTGGGGGCTACAGGATCAGAGTGGTCTGGGGGCTGCAGGATCAGCTGGATCAGAGTGGTCTGGGGGCTACAGGATCAGCTGGATCAGAGCGGTCTGGGGGCTGCAGGATCAGAGTGGTCTGGGGGCTGCAGGATCAGCTGGATCCTGGATCAGAGTGGTCTGGGGGCTGCAGGATCAGTTGGATCAGAGTGGTCTGGGGGCTGCAGGATCAGTTGGATCAGAGTGGTCTGGGGGCTGCAGGATCAGCTGGATCAGAGTGGTCTGGGGGCTGCAGGATCAGCTGGATCAGAGCGGTCTGGGGGCTGCAGGATCAGCTGGATCCTGGATCAGAGCGGTCTGGGGGCTGCAGGATCAGCTGGATCAGGGTGGTCTGGGGGCTGCAGGATCAGCTGGATCAGAGTGGTCTGGGGGCTACAGGATCAGCTGGATCCTGGATCAGAGCGGTCTGGGGGCTGCAGGATCAGCTGGATCAGGGTGGTCTGGGGGCTGCAGGATCAGCTGGATCAGAGCGGTCTGGGGGCTGCAGGATCAGCTGGATCAGAGCGGTCTGGGGGCTGCAGGATCAGAGTGGTCTGGGGGCTACAGGATCAGAGTGGTCTGGGGGCTGCAGGATCAGCTGGATCAGAGTGGTCTGGGGGCTGCAGGATCAGCTGGATCAGAGTGGTCTGGGGGCTGCAGGATCAGCTGGATCAGAGCGGTCTGGGGGCTGCAGGATCAGCAGGATCAGAGTGGTCTGGGGGCTACAGGATCAGCTGGATCCTGGATCAGAGCGGTCTGGGGGCTGCAGGATCAGCTGGATCCTGGATCAGAGCGGTCTGGGGGCTGCAGGATCAGCTGGATCCTGGATCAGAGCGGTCTGGGGGCTACAGGATCAGTTGGATCAGAGTGGTCTGGGGGCTGCAGGATCAGCTGGATCAGAGCGGTCTGGGGGCTGCAGGATCAGAGTGGTCTGGGGGCTGCAGGATCAGTTGGATCAGAGCGGTCTGGGGGCTGCAGGATCAGCTGGATCAGAGTGGTCTGGGGGCTGCAGGATCAGCTGGATCAGAGCGGTCTGGGGGCTGCAGGATCAGCAGGATCAGAGTGGTCTGGGGGCTACAGGATCAGCTGGATCCTGGATCAGAGCGGTCTGGGGGCTGCAGGATCAGCTGGATCCTGGATCAGAGCGGTCTGGGGGCTGCAGGATCAGCTGGATCCTGGATCAGAGCGGTCTGGGGGCTACAGGATCAGTTGGATCAGAGTGGTCTGGGGGCTGCAGGATCAGCTGGATCAGAGCGGTCTGGGGGCTGCAGGATCAGAGTGGTCTGGGGGCTACAGGATCAGCAGGATCAGAGCGGTCTGGGGGCTGCAGGATCAGAGTGGTCTGGGGGCTGCAGGATCAGTTGGATCAGAGCGGTCTGGGGGCTACAGGATCAGCTGGATCAGAGCGGTCTGGGGGCTACAGGATCAGCTGGATCAGAGCGGTCTGGGGGCTACAGGATCAGAGCGGTCTGGGGGCTACAGGATCAGCTGGATCAGAGCGGTCTGGGGGCTGCAGGATCAGAGCGGTCTGGGGGCTACAGGATCAGCAGGATCAGAGTGGTCTGGGGGCTGCAGGATCAGAGTGGTCTGGGGGCTGCAGGATCAGCTGAATCAGAGCGGTCTGGGGGCTGCAGGATCAGAGTGGTCTGGGGGCTACAGGATCAGTTGGATCAGAGCGGTCTGGGGGCTGCAGGATCAGCTGGATCAGAGCGGTCTGGGGGCTGCAGGATCAGAGTGGTCTGGGGGCTACAGGATCAGCAGGATCAGAGTGGTCTGGGGGCTGCAGGATCAGCTGGATCAGAGCGGTCTGGGGGCTGCAGGATCAGAGTGGTCTGGGGGCTGCAGGATCAGCTGGATCAGAGTGGTCTGGGGGCTGCAGGATCAGCTGGATCAGAGCGGTCTGGGGGCTACAGGATCAGCAGGATCAGAGTGGTCTGGGGGCTGCAGGATCAGCTGGATCAGAGCGGTCTGGGGGCTGCAGGATCAGAGCGGTCTGGGGGCTGCAGGATCAGCTGGATCAGAGTGGTCTGGGGGCTGCAGGATCAGCTGGATCAGAGTGGTCTGGGGGCTGCAGGATCAGCTGGATCAGAGTGGTCTGGGGGCTGCAGGATCAGCTGGATCAGAGTGGTCTGGGGGCTGCAGGATCAGAGTGGTCTGGGGGCTGCAGGATCAGCTGGATCAGAGTGGTCTGGGGGCTGCAGGATCAGCTGGATCAGAGTGGTCTGGGGGCTGCAGGATCAGCTTTGTTCATACAAACAGAAAACTAAATGAAAGCAGATTTTCAGGTCGACTGTTTGTGTGTTTGTGTGTTTGTGTGTTTGTGCAGAGTGTGCAGCAGCGAGAGCAGATCCTCAAACTCATCCTGGAGAACGAGAGCGTAAGTTCACCACTTCCTGCAGCAGCTCATTGGCTGCCTTACATATGTTTCACCTGTTAGAACAGGCCCCGCCCTCCCAAACACCCCGACTGACCAGCAAGAACTGAATAATTCACCCGCTTTAAAAAACCATCCAGTACATATATTCATCCATTCATTATTATTATACATCATCCATTCATTATTATTACACATCATCCATTCATTATTATTATACATCATCCATTCATTATTATTATACATTATCCATTCATTATTATTATACATCATCCATTCATATATTACACATCATCCATTCATATATTATTATACATCATTCATTCATATATTATTACACATCATCCATTCATATTATTACACATCATTCATTCATATATTATTACACATCATTCATCCATTCATTATTATTACACTTCATCCATTCATATATTATTATACATCATCCATTCATTATTATTATACATCATTCATTCATATATTATTACACATCATCCATTCATTATTATTATACATCATCCATTCATTATTATACATCATCCATTCATATTATTACACATCATCCATTCATTATTATTACACATCATTCATTCATATATTATTACACATCATCCATTCATTATTATTATACATCATCCATTCATATTATTACACATCATCCATTCATTATTATTACACATCATCCATTCATTATTATTATACATCATTCATCCATTCATATATTATTATACATCATCCATTCATTATTATACATCATCCATTCATTATTATTACACATCATCCATTCATTATTACACATCATTCATCCATTCATATATTATTACACATCATTCATTCATATATTATTACACATCATTCATCCATTCATTATTATTACACATCATTCATTCATATATTATTACACATCATTCATCCATTCATTATTACACATCATCATTCATATATTATTACACATCATCCATTCATATATTATTACACATCATCCATTCATATATTATTACACATCATTCATCCATTCATTATTACACATCATCATTCATATATTATTACACATCATCCATTCATATATTATTACACATCATCCATTCATATATTATTACACATCATTCATCCATTCATTATTATTACACATCATTCATTCATATATTATTACACATCATTCATCCATTCATTATTATTACACATCATCCATTCATATATTACACATTATTCATCCATTCATATATTACACATCATTCATCCATTCATTATTATTACACATCATCCATTCATTATTATTATTATACATCATCCATTCATTATTATTACACATCATCCATTCATATATTATTACACATCATTCATTCATATATTACACATCATTCATTCATATATTTCACATCATTCATTCATATATTATTACACATCATTCATTCATTCATATTATTACACATCATTCATTCATATATTATTACACATCATTCATTCATATATTACACATCATTCATTCATATATTACACATCATTCATCCATTCATATATTATTACACATCATTCATTCATATATTACACATCATTCATTCATATATTATTAGACATCATTCATTCATATATTATTACACATCATTCATTCATATATTATTACACATCATTCATTCATATATTATTACACATCATTCATCCATTCATTATTATTACACATCATCCATTCATTATTATTATACATCATTCATTCATATACTATTACACATCATTCATTCATATATTATTACACATCATTCATCCATTCATTATTATTACACATCATCCATTCATTATTATTATACATCATCCATTCATATATTATTACACATCATTCATTCATTCATATATTATTACACATCATTCATTCATATACATCATTCATTCATTATTATTACACATCATTCATTCATTCATATATTATTACACATCATTCATTCATATATCATTACACATCATTCATTCATATATTATTACACATCATTCATTCATTCATATATTATTACACATCATTCATTCATATATTATACATCATCCATTCATATATTATTACACATCATTCATTCATTCATATATTATTACACATCATTCATTCATATATTATTACACATCATTCATTCATTCATTCATATATTATTACACATCATTCATTCATATATTATTACACATCATTCATTCATATATTATTACACATCATTCATTCATATATTATTACACATCATTCATTCATATATTACACATCATTCATTCATATATTATTAGACATCATTCATTCATATATTATTACACATCATTCATTCATATATTATTACACATCATTCATCCATTCATTATTACACATCATCCATTCATTATTATTATACATCATCCATTCATATATTATTACACATCATTCATTCATTCATATATTATTACACATCATTCATTCATATACATCATTCATTCATTATTATTACACATCATTCATTCATTCATATATTATTACACATCATTCATTCATATATCATTACACATCATTCATTTATATATTATTACACATCATTCATTCATTCATATATTATTACACATCATTCATTCATATATTATACATCATCCATTCATATATTATTACACATCATTCATTCATTCATATATTATTACACATCATTCATTCATATATTATTACACATCATTCATTCATTCATTCATATATTATTACACATCATTCATTCATATATTATTACACATCATTCATTAATATATTATTACACATCATTCATTCATATATTATTACACATCATTCATCCATTCATATATTATTACACATCATTCATTCATATATTACACATCATTCATTCATATATTATTAGACATCATTCATTCATATATTATTACACATCATTCATTCATATATTATTACACATCATTCATCCATTCATTATTACACATCATCCATTCATTATTATTATACATCATTCATTCATATACTATTACACATCATTCATCCATTCATTATTATTACACATCATCCATTCATTATTATACATCATCCATTCATTATTATTACACATCATTCATTCATATATTATTACACATCATTCATTCATATATTATTACACATCATTCATTCATATATTATTACACATCATTCATCCATTCATTATTATTATACATCATCCATTCATTATTATTACACATCATTCATTCATATATTATTACACATCATCCATTCATATATTATTACACATCATTCATTCATATATTATTACACATCATTCATCCATTCATTATTATTACACATCATCCATTCATATATTATTACACATCATTCATTCATATATTATTACACATCATTCATTCATATATTATACATCATTCATTCATATATTATTACACATCATCCATTCATATATTATTACACATCATTCATTCATATATTATTACACATCATTCATCCATTCATTATTAATACACATCATCCATTCATATATTATTACACATCATTCATTCATATATTATTACACATCATTCATTCATATTATTACACATCATTCATCCATTCATTATTACACATTATCCATTCATTATTATTATACATCATCCATTCATTATTATTACACATCATTCATTCATATATTATTACACATCATTCAGTCATTCATTCATATTATTACACATCATTCATTCATATATTATTACACATCATTCATTCATATATTATTACACATCATTCATTCATATATTACACATCATTCATTCATATATTATTACACATCATTCATTCATTCATATTATTACACATCATTCATTCATATATTACACATCATTCATTCATTCATATATTATTACACATCATTCATTCATTCATATTATTACACATCATTCATTCATATATTATACATCATTCATTCATATATTATTACACATCATTCATTCATTCATATATTATTACACATCATTCATTCATATATTATACATCATTCATTCATTATTATTACACATTATCCATTCATATATTATTACACATCATTCATTCATTCATATATTATTACACATCATTCATCATTCATATATTACACATCATTCATTCATTCATATTATTACACATCATTCATTCATATATTACACATCATTCATTCATTCATATATTATTACACATCATTCATTCATATCATTACACATCATTCATTCATATATTATTACACATCATTCATTCATTCATATATTATTACACATCATTCATTCATATATTATACATCATTCATTCATTATTATTACACATTATCCATTCATATATTATTACACATCATTCATCATTCATATATTATTACACATCATTCATTCATATATTATTACACATCATTCATTCATATATTATTACACATCATTCATTCATATATTATTACACATCATTCATTCATTCATATATTATTACACATCATCCATTCATATATTACACATCATTCATTCATTCATTCATTCATATATATATAGTGATCATAGACATCAGTCTGGTTATTGAACACCAGTCCGAAGTGCTTTTTTCTCCTATTTTTCCTGAATGCAGCA
>NC_058125.1:28185711-28200711 GCF_914725855.1 Thunnus albacares | reverse complement strand
GTGTGAGCTCAAACATGTTTAATTGATTTCATATTAATTACTGTAACAATCATTAAATCATCACAAACTCATCAAACTGTTTTTATTATTCAGCAGTTTCTCTTCACACCTGCCTGTTATTTTATATTTTATATTTGTCATAATTAACAATTAAACTTCGTCATTTCAGAAAAATTAGAACAAAGTTTTCACCAGAAAATGCATCATAATATTAAATAAGTCATAAATGTTTTATAAGAAACATGTAAATTAATTATCAATAATAATAATTTTATGAGTTTGCAGTTTTAACCTGAGAAAAATTAATATTCAGATTATTTCATGTATTTGTTGTAATTTTACAGCTAAAAGTTAAATTACAGAATAAAATCTGTTTTTAATGAGAATAAATTATTTTCAGACTATTTGAGAACAAATATGAAGTTTTTCTTGTAAATGGATGATTATTCTGTAATATTTCACAGAATCAAGTTAAACTGGTTTCTACTTTGAATCAAAGACAGAAGACTGATCAGTTTAAAACGGTGAAAATCTTTATTAAACTTTCAGATAAAAACATCTTTGTGGAATAAATCAAAGCGTCTCAGAGCAGGAAACCGTCCGCACATCAAAGGCTGATTTTGGCACTTTAAGTCTAAACTAATTAAATAAACCTGATGTGGATTCTCTCAGAGCCCGTTCACACATAAACCTGCAGCGGAAGAAGCTCAGTGAATCTGCTGAAAGCTCCACAGCAGCACCGAGGCTGCTGATTGGTCCAGAGAATAAATAAAGATCAATGAACCCTGTCGTCCCTCAAATAAACACAATCCCTGTAAAAACGCTTCGTACTGAACAGATTCAGACGTTCGCTGCGTTTCAGCGTCTCACAGGTTTGTTTTTAACATCTTTATGTTTTAAAACTAAAACATTTTCCCGAAACTGATCGATGACTAAATATATAAATATCATAATATCATAAAATGAACTGATGATGAAGTCTCATCGCACGTTGACATGAATCATCTGATCACAGAAACAGACGTGTTTGATTCTGATTACTGATGATCAATAACGTTCTGACAGACACACAACACGTTCAAAACACAACAAAAACTAATAAACACAAATGTTCCCAAAATAAATAATCAGATTTAAGATGTTTTTACTCAGAGAATAAAAACTTTACAAGAGAAAACTTCAGACTTTGTGTTTTTGGTTTCGTGAAGTCTTTGATCGACCGCAGCTGTTGCCGAGCTGTGATTGGACAGCCGCCGCCTGGGGGAGGGGCTGTGTTCCTGTTGCCGAGCTGTGATTGGACAGCCGCCGCCTGGGGGAGGGGCTTGTCGGACCAGTGTTTAACTCTTCTCTCAGAGCTTCTTAATCTGTTTGATTGAAGTAAAAAATAATTTAAACGTGACGAGAACATTTGAGCTGAACTGATTCCCATATTCACAGATCAATATATTGATTAAGGCTGTGGCAGAAGACGGATCCAGTGTTTTTACTGGTTTCCAGATCAGAGTTCGGTGTTGGGTCCTCGGCCGCTCGGTCTCCCCTCACACTCTCTGTGGAAGTCGCAGCCGTCCAGCAGGTGGCGGTACGTTGCCCGGACGTCTCGGTACAGCGGCGCGTCCTCCGCCTCCAGCCCCGGGAATCGAACCGGAGACTCGTTGACGAGCAGCTGCAGCCGCGGACCTCGCTGGCAGTCGTACAGGACGAACAGCAGGTTGGCGGCGTACGGGACAATCTCACTGGTCCGGAAACTTCGACCTGCGAGACGCGACGGGACACGTTAAAGTTATAATGTGTAAAAAATAACAGTTTAAATTTAAAAATTAACTAAAATCATCAACAGGATGTGAAGAAACAACAGTTCTGACGTTCTGTCAAAGACCTGAATGTGCTACTGAAGTTAGCATGCTAACCAGCTAGCTGCGGCCTGCGCTGTCTCGTAATACCACTTTACACCACAGAGGCGACGGAGAGTCACCGTCAGTCCAACATGAGACGAAGAAGAAGAAGTGATGGTGGAGTCGGGCTGAATGCTGCTGAACTTTTCTCTGTAGGACTGTTAATACGTCACTTTATTAAGTTTTAATACATCATCAGGTGAGAAACATGTAGATTCCAACATGTGGTCAGTTTAGCGTGTTGTAAAACGGCAGCAACTAACGAGACATGATGCTCAGCGACAGCTAGAATATATTAATTATAATAGTTTATATATTAGTTGAACTGAGAGTTATGTTGTAACTCATCTCTGTGATGCAGGTTTTGGGGGTTTTGGGGGTTTTGGGGGGGTCAGTTCTTACACGATACCTTTAAACCTGGAAACACTGAGCCGGTGACATCAGGCCTCACTTCTATACTCTCTTCCTATTGGCTGACTTATCATTATCCGATTGAACCTCAGGATGGGGGCGGGGCTTCGTACCGTGCTGTGTGCTGTAGTTGTCGGCGGTGGGCGGAGTCTTGTCCTTGTAGAGTCCTAGCAGGGAGAGGAGGGGGAGGAGCGTCTCAGCGTGGCCCACCAGGACGGAGGCGGGTTCAGGCGACGCCTCGCTGGACCTGACGGACGACAACAAACCTTCACATCAGCGTGAGGAGAGTTTACGGCAGGTTAAAGGTTTGAAACGACTCGTTTCAGTCATTTAGAAAACATGTCGAAAACCATTTAAACACTAAAACAGCCGAGATGGAAAAAAGTAGAGACGTCTCACAATGTCTCAGTTTCCCAAAACCACAAACTGCTGCGTTTTCCAGCTGAGTATCGACCTACTGACGGAGGGAATGTCTGTTACTCTGTCTGTTACTCTGTCTGTTACTGTCTGTTACTCTGTCTGTTACTCTGTTACTGTCTGTTACTCTGTCTGTTACTCTGTCTGTTAATCTGTGTCTGTTACTCTGTCTGTTACTGTCTGTTACTCTGTGTGTCTGTTACTCTGTCTGTTACTCTGTGTGTCTGTTACTCTGTCTGTTACTCTGTGTCTGTTACTCTGTGTGTCTGTTACTCTGTCTGTTACTCTGTCTGTTACTCTGTTACTGTCTGTTACTCTGTCTGTTACTGTCTGTTACTCTGTCTGTTACTCTGTATGTTACTGTCTGTTACTCTGTCTGTTACTGTCTGTTACTGTCTGTTACTCTGTGTGTCTGTTACTCTGTCTGTTTGTCTGTTACTGTCTGTTACTCTGTCTGTTACTCTGTCTGTTACTCTGTCTGTTACTCTGTTACTGTCTGTTACTCTGTCTGTTACTGTCTGTTACTGTCTGTTACTCTGTGTGTCTGTTACTCTGTCTGTTAATCTGTCTGTTACTGTCTGTTACTCTGTCTGTTACTCTGTCTGTTAATCTGTGTCTGTTACTCTGTCTGTTACTGTCTGTTACTCTGTGTGTCTGTTACTCTGTCTGTTAATCTGTCTGCTACTGTCTGTTACTCTGTCTGTTACTCTGTGTGTCTGTTACTCTGTCTGTTACTCTGTGTCTGTTACTCTGTGTGTCTGTTACTCTGTCTGTTACTCTGTCTGTTACTCTGTTACTGTCTGTTACTCTGTCTGTTACTGTCTGTTACTCTGTCTGTTACTGTCTGTTACTGTCTGTTACTCTGTCTGTTACTGTCTGTTACTCTGTCTGTTAATCTGTGTCTGTTACTCTGTCTGTTACTGTCTGTTACTGTCTGTTACTCTGTCTGTTACTCTGTCTGTTAATCTGTGTCTGTTACTCTGTCTGTTACTGTCTGTTACTCTGTGTGTCTGTTACTCTGTCTGTTACTCTGTCTGTTACTCTGTTACTGTCTGTTACTCTGTCTGTTACTCTGTCTGTTACTGTGTTACTGTCTGTTACTCTGTCTGTTACTGTCTGTTACTCTGTTACTGTCTGTTACTCTGTCTGTTACTCTGTCTGTTACTGTGTTACTGTCTGTTACTCTGTCTGTTACTCTGTCTGTTACTGTGTTACTGTCTGTTACTCTGTCTGTTACTCTGTCTGTTACTGTCTGTTACTCTGTCTGTTACTCTGTCTGTTACTCTGTTACTGTCTGTTACTCTGTCTGTTACTGTCTGTTACTCTGTTACTGTCTGTTGCTCTGTCTGTTGCTCTGTCTGTTACTCTGTCTGTTACTCTGTCTGTTACTCTGTCTGTTACTGTGTTACTGTCTGTTACTCTGTCTGTTACTCTGTCTGTTACTCTGTTACTCTGTCTGTTACTCTGTTACTGTCTGTTACTCTGTTACTGTCTGTTACTCTGTCTGTTACTCTGTCTGTTACTCTGTATGTTACTCTGTTACTGTCTGTTACTCTGTCTGTTACTGTCTGTTACTCTGTTACTCTGTTACTCTGTCTGTTACTCTGTCTGTTACTGTCTGTTACTGTCTGTTACTCTGTCTGTTACTGTGTTACTGTCTGTTACTCTGTCTGTTACTCTGTCTGTTACTCTGTCTGTTACTGTCTGTTACTCTGTCTGTTACTCTGTCTGTTACTCTGTCTGTTACTCTGTTACTGTCTGTTACTCTGTCTGTTACTCTGTCTGTTACTCTGTCTGTTACTCTGTCTGTTACTGTCTGTTACTCTGTTACTGTCTGTTACTCTGTCTGTTACTCTGTCTGTTACTCTGTCTGTTACTGTCTGTTACTGTGTGTGTCTGTTACTGTCTGTTACTCTGTCTGTTACTCTGTTACTGTCTGTTACTCTGTCTGTTACTGTCTGTTACTCTGTCTGTTACTGTCTGTTACTGTCTGTTACTCTGTGTGTCTGTTACTCTGTCTGTTACTGTCTGTTACTCTGTCTGTTACTGTCTGTTACTCTGTCTGTTAATCTGTGTCTGTTACTCTGTCTGTTACTGTCTGTTACTGTCTGTTACTCTGTCTGTTACTCTGTCTGTTAATCTGTGTCTGTTACTCTGTCTGTTACTCTGTCTGTTACTCTGTGTGTCTGTTACTCTGTCTGTTACTCTGTCTGTTACTCTGTCTGTTACTCTGTGTGTCTGTTTGTCTGTTACTCTGTCTGTTACTCTGTGTGTCTGTTACTCTGTCTGTT
Organism: Thunnus albacares; assembly: GCF_914725855.1. Taxonomy (NCBI): domain Eukaryota; kingdom Metazoa; phylum Chordata; class Actinopteri; order Scombriformes; family Scombridae; genus Thunnus; species Thunnus albacares. The sequence goes on along the minus strand of NC_058125.1, from coordinate 28,195,700 downwards.
ACTCTGTCTGTTACTGTGTGTCTGTTACTCTGTTACTCTGTCTGTTAATCTGTGTCTGTTACTCTGTGTGTCTGTTACTCTGTGTGTCTGTTACTCTGTCTGTTACTGTCTGTTACTCTGTGTGTCTGTTACTCTGTCTGTTACTCTGTGTGTCTGTTACTCTGTCTGTTACTCTGTCTGTTACTGTCTGTTACTCTGTCTGTTACTGTCTGTTACTCTGTGTGTCTGTCTGTTACTCTGTCTGTTACTCTGTGTGTCTGTTACTCTGTCTGTTACTCTGTCTGTTACTGTGTGTCTGTTACTCTGTTACTCTGTCTGTTAATCTGTGTGTCTGTTACTCTGTCTGTTACTCTGTCTGTTACTGTGTGTCTGTTACTCTGTTACTCTGTCTGTTAATCTGTGTGTCTGTTACTCTGTCTGTTACTGTCTGTTACTCTGTGTGTCTGTTACTCTGTCTGTTACTCTGTCTGTTACTCTGTCTGTTAATCTGTGTGTCTGTTACTCTGTCTGTTACTCTGTCTGTTAATCTGTGTGTCTGTTACTCTGTCTGTTACTCTGTCTGTTACTCTGTGTGTCTGTTACTCTGTCTGTTACTCTGTCTGTTAATCTGTGTGTCTGTTACTCTGTCTGTTACTGTCTGTTACTCTGTGTGTCTGTTACTCTGTCTGTTACTCTGTCTGTTACTCTGTGTGTCTGTTACTCTGTCTGTTACTCTGTCTGTTACTCTGTCTGTTACTCTGTCTGTTACTGTCTGTTACTCTGTCTGTTACTCTGTCTGTTACTCTGTTACTGTCTGTTACTCTGTTACTGTCTGTTACTCTGTCTGTTACTCTGTATGTTACTCTGTTACTGTCTGTTACTCTGTCTGTTACTGTCTGTTACTCTGTTACTGTCTGTTACTCTGTCTGTTACTCTGTCTGTTACTGTCTGTTACTGTCTGTTACTGTCTGTTACTGTCTGTTACTCTGTTACTCTCTGTTACTGTGTTACTGTCTGTTACTCTGTCTGTTACTCTGTCTGTTACTCTGTCTGTTACTCTGTCTGTTACTCTGTTACTGTCTGTTACTCTGTCTGTTACTCTGTCTGTTACTCTGTTACTGTCTGTTACTCTGTCTGTTACTGTCTGTTACTCTGTTACTCTGTCTGTTACTCTGTCTGTTACTCTGTCTGTTACTGTCTGTTACTGTGTGTGTCTGTTACTGTCTGTTACTCTATCTGTTACTCTGTTACTGTCTGTTACTCTGTCTGTTACTGTCTGTTACTCTGTCTGTTACTGTCTGTTACTCTGTGTGTCTGTTACTCTGTCTGTTACTCTGTCTGTTACTGTCTGTTACTCTGTCTGTTAATCTGTGTCTGTTACTCTGTCTGTTACTGTCTGTTACTCTGTGTGTCTGTTACTCTGTCTGTTACTCTGTGTGTCTGTTACTCTGTCTGTTACTCTGCCTGTTACTCTGTGTGTCTGTTACTCTGTCTGTTACTCTGTCTGTTACTCTGTCTGTTACTCTGTTACTGTCTGTTACTCTGTCTGTTACTCTGTCTGTTACTCTGTCTGTTACTGTCTGTTACTCTGTCTGTTACTGTCTGTTACTGTCTGTTACTCTGTGTGTCTGTTACTCTGTCTGTTTGTCTGTTACTGTCTGTTACTCTGTCTGTTACTCTGTCTGTTACTCTGTCTGTTACTCTGTTACTGTCTGTTACTCTGTCTGTTACTGTCTGTTACTCTGTCTGTTACTGTCTGTTACTGTCTGTTACTCTGTGTGTCTGTTACTCTGTCTGTTACTGTCTGTTACTCTGTCTGTTACTGTCTGTTACTCTGTCTGTTAATCTGTGTCTGTTACTCTGTCTGTTACTGTCTGTTACTGTCTGTTACTCTGTCTGTTACTCTGTCTGTTACTCTGTCTGTTAATCTGTGTCTGTTACTCTGTCTGTTACTCTGTCTGTCTGTTACTCTGTCTGTTACTCTGTGTGTCTGTTACTCTGTCTGTTACTCTGTCTGTTACTCTGTCTGTTACTCTGTGTGTCTGTTTGTCTGTTACTCTGTCTGTTACTCTGTGTGTCTGTTACTCTGTCTGTTACTCTGTCTGTTACTGTGTGTCTGTTACTCTGTTACTCTGTCTGTTAATCTGTGTCTGTTACTCTGTGTGTCTGTTACTCTGTGTGTCTGTTACTGTCTGTTACTCTGTGTGTCTGTTACTCTGTCTGTTACTCTGTGTGTCTGTTACTCTGTCTGTTACTCTGTCTGTTACTGTCTGTTACTGTCTGTTACTCTGTCTGTTACTGTCTGTTACTCTGTGTGTCTGTTTGTCTGTTACTCTGTCTGTTACTCTGTGTGTCTGTTACTCTGTCTGTTACTCTGTCTGTTACTGTGTGTCTGTTACTCTGTTACTCTGTCTGTTAATCTGTGTGTCTGTTACTCTGTCTGTTACTCTGTCTGTTACTGTGTGTCTGTTACTCTGTTACTCTGTCTGTTAATCTGTGTCTGTTACTCTGTCTGTTACTGTCTGTTACTCTGTGTGTCTGTTACTCTGTCTGTTACTCTGTCTGTTAATCTGTGTGTCTGTTACTCTGTCTGTTACTGTCTGTTACTCTGTGTGTCTGTTACTCTGTCTGTTACTCTGTCTGTTACTCTGTCTGTTACTCTGTGTGTCTGTTACTCTGTGTGTCTGTTACTCTGTCTGTTACCTGCATCGTTGTGAGTTCAGTGTCCAATCAGGTGAGTTTGGACACGCGACACGTTTACTATTAATAAACTTTGAATAAAGCAGCGACCAATCAGCTGCCTGGAAGACTTTTATTGTGAAACATCTGCAGGAAGTGCAGCGATTCGCTGACAGCAGCTTAACGATTGAAAAATGAATCTGTGATTACAGACGAGTCTGTCTGTGCTCGGTAACGTCTGATGATGTCACCGACCTGCGGGGGCGTCCGGCCTTGTCGAGCGTCCTGAAGACGTGATGGAAGAGAGGACAGCTGGACAGACTGCTGATCACATGACCATGAGAACGCTTCCAGTACTGCTTCAGGTCCGACTTGTACTCCAACACCTGCGGAGAGAGACGGCGGGTAAATACACCGAAACGCTCCGTCGGCGGGTTAAAGGGTTAAAGTTCTGCTGCTTTGACCTTGGCGTCGCTCTCGTCAAACAGGAAGCACCACGGAGAGTGAAGAGACTTGATAGACAGCTCGTAGGAACACAAGAAGAACGCCGCTTCCACCAGATCTACAGGACACACGGAGGGACAAAACTCGTCATCGTTTATCGGCTCGTTGACGTCAGCCGGTAATAAGTTTGGACTTTTTGTATTTGAGTGAGATTTAATGTCAAATAAAAACGAATTTAATTATTGACGCCAGTGAATTGATGATCGATTATTGACATCCCTAAAGCTGGTGGTGTTGCTATGGCAACAGTGCGTGCATGTGACCTGGTGTGAGGCGGTGATGAGGAAGGCCCAGCCTCTCGGACATCCTCCTCCTCACTCTCTCCATCTCCTCGCCGTGTTTGAATTTCTCCACCTCTGCCAGCGCCGTGCGGTTGTTCTCCACGCCCTCCACGTAACCGCGGCAACGCTCAAAGAAACGCATCAGATGGTCATCCAACTCGTGGCTGTAGTGCACCTCTGTGAGAGAGAGAGAGAGAGAGAGAGAGAGAGAGAGAGAGATCACATGACCTGCTGCCTCGCTCCGTTTCCTCAACCAGTAGTGACATCATACTGATTCAGAATACAGCCATGGAGAGAAGCACAATGCATGCTGGGTAAAACAGAACCAACAAGACAGACAGAAGTCAGGCGTGTTCGGGCGTGTTCAGGCGTGTTCGGGCGTGTTCAGGCGTGTTCGGGCGTGTTCAGGCGTGTTCGGGCGTGTAGAATCTCACCGTGGCGTCCCCAGTGCTGCTGCAGACCCTCCTGAAACGCCTCCACGCTGCTCACACAGCGATGCTTCGAGCTGCTCAGGAAGCTGATCCTCCTCTTCCTCACGTTCTCCTCTGACAGCAGAGACGGGAACAAGGCGGACAGACGCCTCGCCAGCTGACGGAGGTCATCTCTGCCCTTCTCCACCAGCTGACCTGAGGAGGAGGAGGAGGAGGAGGAGGAGGAGGAGGAGGGAGGAGGAAGGAGGAGGAGGGAGAGGAGGAGGAGGGAGAGGAGGAGGAGGAAGGAGGAGAGGAGGAGGGAGAGGAGGAGGAGGAAGGAGGAGAGGAGGAGGAGGAGGGAGAGGAGGAGGAGGGAGAGGAAGAGGAGGAGGGAGAGGAGGAGGAGGAAGGAGGAGGAGGGAGAGGAGGAGGAGGAAGGAGGAGGAGGGAGAGGAGGAGGAGGAGAGGAAGAGGAAGAGGAGGAGGAGGAAGGAGAGGAAGAGGAGGAGGAGAGGAAGAGGAGGGAGAGGAAGAGGAGGAAGGAGAGGAGGAGGAGAGGAAGAGGAGGAGAGGAAGAGGAGGAAGGAGAGGAGGAGGAGAGGAAGAGGAGGAGAGGAAGAGGAGGAGAGGAAGAGGAGGAGGGAGAGGAAGAGGAGGAAGGAGAGGAGGAGGAGAGGAAGAGGAGGAGGGAGAGGAGGAGGAGGAAGGAGAGAGAGGAGGAGGAGAGGAAGAGGAGGGAGAGGAAGAGGAGGAAGGAGAGGAGGAGGAGAGGAAGAGGAGGAGGGAGAGGAGGAGGAGGAAGGAGAGGAAGAGGAGGAGAGGAAGAGGAGGGAGAGGAAGAGGAGGAAGGAGAGGAGGAGGAGAGGAAGAGGAGGAGAGGAAGAGGAGGAAGGAGAGGAGGAGGAGAGGAAGAGGAGGAGAGGAAGAGGAGGAGAGGAAGAGGAGGAGGGAGAGGAAGAGGAGGAAGGAGAGGAGGAGGGAGGGGAGGAGGAGGAAGGAGGGAGAGGAGGAGGAGGAGGAGAGGAAGAGGAGGAGGGAGAGGAAGAGGAGGAGGAGGAGGGAGAGGAAGAGGAGGAGAGGAAGAGGAGGAGGGAGAGGAGGAGGAGGAGGAGGAAGAGGAGGAGGAGGGAGAGGAGGAGAAGGAGGGAGGGAGAGGAGGAGGAGGAGGGGGAGGAGGAGGAGGAAGGAGGGAGAGGAGGAAGGAGGAAGAGGAGGAGGGAGAGGAAGAGGAGGAGGGAGAGGAGAGGAGGGAGAGGAAGAGGAGGAGGGAGAGGAAGAGGAGGAGGGAGAGGAGAGGAGGGAGAGGAAGAGGAGGAGGGAGAGGAAGAGGAGGAGGGAGAGGAGGAGGAGGAGAGGAAGAGGAAGAGGAGGAGGAGGAAGGAGAGGAAGAGGAGGAGGAGAGGAAGAGGAGGGAGAGGAAGAGGAGGAAGGAGAGGAGGAGGAGAGGAAGAGGAGGAGAGGAAGAGGAGGAAGGAGAGGAGGAGGAGAGGAAGAGGAGGAGAGGAAGAGGAGGAGAGGAAGAGGAGGAGGGAGAGGAAGAGGAGGAAGGAGAGGAGGAGGAGAGGAAGAGGAGGAGGGAGAGGAGGAGGAGGAAGGAGAGAGAGGAGGAGGAGAGGAAGAGGAGGGAGAGGAAGAGGAGGAAGGAGAGGAGGAGGAGAGGAAGAAAAGGAAGTAGGAGGAGAGGAAGAGGAAGGAGAGGAAGAGGAGGAGAGGAAGAGGAGGGAGAGGAAGAGGAGGAGAGGAAGAGGAGGAGAGGAAGAGGAGGAGAGGAAGAGGAGGAAGGAGAGGAGGAGGAGAGGAAGAGGAGGAGAGGAAGAGGAGGAGAGGAAGAGGAGGAGGGAGAGGAAGAGGAGGAAGGAGAGGAGGAGGGAGGGGAGGAGGAGGAAGGAGGGAGAGGAGGAGGAGGAGGAGAGGAAGAGGAGGAGGGAGAGGAAGAGGAGGAGGAGGAGGGAGAGGAAGAGGAGGAGAGGAAGAGGAGGAGGGAGAGGAGGAGGAGGAGGAGGAAGAGGAGGAGGAGGGAGAGGAGGAGAAGGAGGGAGGGAGAGGAGGAGGAGGAGGGGGAGGAGGAGGAGGAAGGAGGGAGAGGAGGAAGGAGGAAGAGGAGGAGGGAGAGGAAGAGGAGGAGGGAGAGGAGAGGAGGGAGAGGAAGAGGAGGAGGGAGAGGAAGAGGAGGAGGGAGAGGAGGAGGAGGAGGAGGAAGAGGAAGAGGAGGATAACATATAATATTCATAGCCATGTGGAATATTTCCCCTCGTGTTTTGCGTCCTCACCGTCCATGTCCTCGGTGAACCACATCTCCCAGCGGCTCTGGATGTCCCGCAGCCAGGCCCCGGACCCCCCGGACCCCCCGGACCCCCCGGTAAACCCGGTACCTGCGGAGCCCCCTCTAGCCTCCCTCCGCACCAGCTCGCTCAGTTTGTGGATCCTGCGGATGTTTTTGACGGTCGGGTACCGGCTGCCGTGCCTGATGACGGCGGTCAGGTGCACCGGGGAGCAGCGCTCCGTGTCCGGGGGCTTTAACACGGATTTATTGACAGACAAGGCGTCCCGCAGCAGGTGCGGGTTCACCTCCTCGTACCGGGTCTTGGTCCCGAAGTAAGAGGCGATGTGCGGGACGTCCTGGACCGACAGAGAGGAGCAGGACAGGCGGGTCAGCAGCAGGCTGAGAGCCGCCGTCAGGACGCTGTTTCTGGGCAGAGAAACGGAGAACATGTCGGCGGAGCTCCGGATGTTTCTCCCGCCTTTGTTTGCTTTGTTGATGTTCCGGGTTCACGTGACCTTTGACCCGTCTGTCGCTCAGCGCGTCACAGTTTTCAAATCGATCATTTGTCATAAAACTACAACTAGTACTAATATCAATACTCACTAATATCGATCAGGACATCGATAGAACACATCTATTATTTTTCATGTAGCTTCAAAACCAGAAACATGCGTCACTTCCGGTGAATACACAAACAGCTTCCGTTTAAATATTCCAAAATAAAAGCCAGAACAAAAATACTTCTGTCGTTTACTTTCAAAATAAAAGCGTGGAACGCTTCAAATGAACAAAATGTTTGTTTCTTTGTTTCTTTGTTTGTGTGTTTGTTTGTTTGTTTGTTTGTTTGTTTGTTTGTTTGTTTGTTTGCATTCCCCGAGGAAACAGACATGGAGGTCTTATCTTAATTACAAGATCTCTTCTGGTAATTATGAGATTGTTCTCTCACAATAACGACTTCCTGATCTCGTTATTAAGAGAAACGTTTGAATGGTTATTGATCATCGTTTTAGGAGACAGACATGATGATGCTGTCTGATTTAATTCACTTTGATTTCTGCTTGAACAATCCAACAACGTTGATTTACTGACTGTTCAGTTTATTGTGTAAAATATGTCTTCATAATCCGGATTATTATCAGGATTAAAATACCTTTCAGAAACTGTCCGTCTGTGGGTTTGAGTGACTCCAGGTTTAAATGTTCTTACAGGGGTTGACTGGACTGAGTGAGCGGAGGACTGTGATTACTGTTAAACACACACAAATGTAGGAATTTGTGCATTTAAATATCTTTATGATTTTATGGGGGAATTATGAGTTATTATTGTGCAACAACTCCAACATGAAATTATTCGTCCAGTGACATAACTCATATTAGAGCAGGTGTAATAACAGGGAAATAATCCTCCTCGTTGGACACACAAGAGAGATCAATTAGAATTATGATTGTTATTAATCATAATTATGATTTTGTAAGGGTTTAAGGTCTTTTAAGGTTGAGTGACTGAGATGCACAAGAAAACACAAACAAGTTCACTTTAGTTACACATTTATTACTAATACTACAGCTACAAGTACTAAACACTACAACATTTAACAGATGAGACACAAGAGGGACACTGGTGCACAAGGCTAGTGAATGATTGTGATGCATGATGCAGAGTTATGTATTGTGTAGTTGATATGAGAGACCTGATAAACAGTCAGTCAACAGCAGAAAGGGCCAAAAACAGCACTGAGTCTCAGATAAGATACTGTTTTAAAGTTTCGGTCTGTCCGCCCAGAAGATGCCTCCTGGCCGATCCCAGGGGTTGCAAAGTTCTGGGGGAGCAGAGTCAGTCCCTTCCTGTCCACAGACAGGCGGGTTCAGTTCCTGAATACAGTTACTCCATTAATCAAAGTATTTACAATTTAACAATTTCATGATTCCTAATTTCACAGTTTCGATAGTAGCTTTAGTGTTCTGACAGTGAACCAAGCAGAACGGTTCTAAACATGATGGTGTTATCATGGATGATGGGACTATGTTAGTGGTTCATGTCCTGGCTTTAAGGCAGTGGAATAAAAGTCTAAATAAAGTACATAATAACACATATTGTGATATAAACACATATCAACATACAACAATAATTGTCCTTATACAAGATCTAAAACTACATCTGTAGGTCCATTAGCTTTACAGTCCTCTGTTCTCCTTAATCTGACTGCAAACGTCAGGGGTCCATGCTATTTGAGGTTGTGTGTGTGTGTGTGTGTGTGTGTCTGAGTGTGTGTGTGAGTGTGTGTGTGTGTGTGTGTGTGTGTGTGTGTGTGTCTGTGTGTGTGTGTCTGTGTGTGTGTGTGTGTGAATAGGTTCTTGGGTTGGTCCCTCAAGTCCTGAAAGTCAAAATCCACAGTGGGATTAAAGTTGGTGGCAGCTCGTCTCTGATTGGCTCTTAGAGGTGAGTTATGATGACCAGTGCTGGGGGTCGTTTATCCAGATGGTTCTACCAGTTCATACTGGGATGTGAATTGGTCTTCCCGTCTTGTTGCTCTTGTAGCTCGACCCTGCAGGAGATGGGGGTTCTGGCTCTCACTTTATGGACCAGCATTCCTGGGGTGTTGAAGAAAGAGCTGGTCGGTTGTTTGAGGCTTGTGCTGTCTGCCTTCAAAACATGCAGGAAACAACAAAACCAAAAAACATTCACGCTCCAAGTGTGTCTTTCCTGGAAGACATTCTTAAACAACCCACACCAAAAACATTCATTTCTCATGTTTCTGAAACCTTTTGGTTTAAATTTTAATTATTCTACAGATCACATCCGAAGGCAACGGCAGGTTGTCAGATAGAAGAAAACATCTGGGCAACGGTTTTAAAAAATACACTTTCTATCCTGAGCTGTAACACTGATAGAGACACAATATTACACAGGCTTCATTGTACAAGCTCTCCTATATGCACTAAATGCGATTTAGAGATCGGTGCAATGCACACATGTTTTGGAAGTGTTTGAAGATACATTTTGGAGAGAAGTGAAGGATGGGCTGGTGATCTGGAACCATCACCTCTTCAGTGTATTTTGGCAGCTAAAGCAGACTGTGCAAGGATTGGAATACTCTTATATATAGCAAGGAAGACGCTTCTCAGATGTCAGTTTGTCAGTTTGTCAGAACCCAATAATACAAAAAGAATATTTGATGAGAATAAATCAATACAGATTTTACAGCAGCCGTCACTATTTTAACTAATGAACAGCTTAACAACATCATCAACCTGTTAAAGGGGCCAATGCCACAAAAAGTACAGTGTGTCACCATGGTAACCAATAAATGAAAGCACCACCTGCCTACATGTCACTATACATAACATATAGACTGGTTACAGTCTATATGTAACCCCCCCCCCCCCCCCGCATTCCTGAGTGGGGGAGGAAAGACTGGATCTGACAGATGTGAAAACTCTCCACAATAAAAGCAGGTTGTTTCTCATACTGAAGGTCAGAGGTCAACGGGCTCAGCAGCCGTGTGAAGAGAGTGAAGAGAGATGATCGTTGGTTAGTGATACACGTTAATTTTTATCAGCTGACAGAGTGTCTGTGTGTGTGTGTGTGTGTGTGTGTGTGTGTGTGTCTGTGTGTGTGTGTGTCTGTGTGTGTGTGTGTGTGTGTGTCTGTGTGTGTGTGTGTGTGTGTGTGTGTGTGTGTCTGTGTGTGTGTGTGTGTGTGTGTGTGTGTGTGTGTGTGTCTGTGTGTGTGTGTGTGTGTGTGTGTGTGTGTGTCTGTGTGTGTGTGTGTGTGTGTGTGTGTGTGTGTGTGTGTCTGTGTGTGTGTGTGTGTGTGTGTCTGTGTGTGTGTGTGTGTGTGTGTGTGTGTCTGTGTGTGTGTCTGTGTGTC
>NC_058125.1:28173211-28180711 GCF_914725855.1 Thunnus albacares | reverse complement strand
TGAGATTTTGGGGCTTTTGTGTAAAAGTGTTAAATATATGAATATTTTATTTTGCTCTAAGATCTTGTGTTGTGTTTGTTGTTGTTGGGTTCCTGAGTACAGTCATTCAGTCATTCTGCTGTGTGTGCATCCTTTTGTGAGGCTTGACTTTGTCACGTGAGTCCGTGATGGTGCCGTCGTGTCACGTGCGACGCGCCGTGCTGCGCGCTGGACTCTGCGTAAAGAGGTTGTTTACAAGGCAGGAAGAAGGACCTTCTTTTTAAAACCGAGCGACCCTCAGAAGCGTCAAACTGAGACTTCCTGGCGGTGACGGTACGTTCGTTAATCTGCTGCCTGTAGAGCTCACGGCGGACTTTCTCTGTCCTACGTCCGGTCACTACCGGGGCCCCTACGCGGTCACCCTCGCCCTCTGGTCTCGTCCCTGACTTGAGACGGCTTAAGAGCACTGAGGTCATGCAAACATGGGAAGGGGAGAGGGGCGGAAGAGGGCCCTCTTCTATGATTCTAGCCACTTAGTCTAACATGGGCTCCTGCGAGCCCACAAACCTGCGCTGGTCTCTCCGACTCGGGAACTCCGAAGGGATGTTGCTCCCCTAAACCTATTTGAATCCTAACAGCTGTAAAGATTCACAGGACGCAACCACCTGGGTCGGCCCGGGGAGGGGTCCTTTTCCCTATAGTGTGAGGAGTGTGAGTGAAACTAACAGTCGCTGGAGCTTACCTCTCGGGGGCCAAGGGGGGTCCTCCTGGGGGGTCTCCTGCCTCGGTTTCTTGGTGCTCTCTCTCAGAGAAAAAAAAACTATCACACCGGAGCTTCTAAGATTTTATGTGGTTTTTATTTAATCAATTCAAAAATGATACAAAAGTCAATCTACATTAAAAGAATTAAAAAAAGAGAAAAGTAAAAATAAAAGAAAACAGTAAAAAAGGTAAAAAAGTGAAAAAAGGAAACTGGTTTGGTTTGGTTGTTACATGCCTTTCTTTTCCAGGCCTATTTAACCAGAATGGGTTTGATTAAGTAATTTTGAATTCAGCTCAGTTTAGTCTCTCAGTATCTATCTATGTCTATCTGAAGTTAATTTCTAAGTTTGGTAACTGGCTGACATTGACTGTTCACAAACGCTCGACCTCTGGTGTTCAAAAGTTACAACCAGGCACCGATTTTCTGCTCACAGCCGACTTTCACCAGTTTTTACAAAAAATTGTAAAAATGCATCAAAAATTGAAATCTATCATTATCTTTGCTCTGAAGCTCTTTTAGTAACAGAAAGCTCCTCTGTGGTGTGTGACTCCGAAAAAGGAGAGCCAGCAGAATAAAAAGCCCTCTTTATATACACCCTTTACAAAAACCACGACAGAGGGTGCAGGTGCCGTGCGTATAACCTAGCCAGACAAAACCAGTTTCTAAGTTCACTAAAGGTTGTTCCACCTAACATGAACCTGCACACAGCTGCACCTGCAGGTGCAAAGAGTTGACTTAAGTTCAGGACCCTTGAAATGAACCTACAGAGTTTATCTAAGTTCAAATGGCTCGACCTGTTCACAGAGTTTATCTGTGAGTGACCTGCAAATGAACTCACAGACAGCCGCACTCACAGGTCCTTCTTCCTCTTAAGAACAACAAGACTGTAACAAAGATGGTGGACACACTGACTTCAAAACCAACACAACCCATGTCTGATATGCAACGTGGTATTAACACCTAGTTACACAATGTCTGATGGTAATGATGGGTGTTTTTCAAGAATTACAATCTCAACAAAGAATAAAACAAGAGAAAATGGTTATATGAAAAATGATACAGGTATTACATGATTAAATTCAAACATTAAAGGAAAAATGAAAAAAACAACGGTCACATTAAAAACTGTGATAAGTAACATAAGTAGGATAATAAAAATGTGAATAAAGGATGTGTGGGCTTCATAGATAACTGGCAGACTTTCTGGGGAAGACCTGGTCTGATTAGGAGAGACGGCATACATCCCACTTTGGATGGAGCTGCTCTGATATCCAGAAATATGGCTGAGTTTATTAGTAAACCAAAACCATGACAACCCAGAGTTGAGACCAGGAAGCAGAGCTGCAGTCCTACACGCTTCTCTGCGCTTCCATTAGAGCAGTTACCCACCCAAAACCACATAGAGACTGTGTCTGTCCCCAAAACCACATAGAGACTGTGTCTGTCCCCCAAAACCACATAGAGACTGCGTCTGTCCCCAAAACCACATAGAGACTGTGTCTGTCCCCAAAACCACATAGAGACTGTGTCTGTCCCCAAAACCACATAGAGACTGCGTCTGTCCCCCAAAACCACATAGAGACTGTGTCTGTCCCCCAAAACCACATAGAGACTGCGTCTGTCCCCAAAACCACATAGAGACTGTGTCTGTCCCCCAAAACCACATAGAGACTGCGTCTGTCCCCAAAACCACATAGAGACTGTGTCTGTCCCCCAAAACCACATAGAGACTGTGTCTGTCCCCCGACCACATAAATCAATTAAATCCAAAGTATATAAAAGAAGAGTCATTCATGAAAATCTAGTAAAAATTAAAACCACTACTGCAATAGTACAACAAAATAAGATAATTAAATGTGGACTCTTGAACATTAGATCTCTTTCATCTAAAGCAGTTTTAGTAAACGATTTAATTTCAGATCATCGTATTGATTTATTTTGTCTCACTGAAACCTGGCTGTGTCATGAAGAATATGTCAGTCTAAATGAATCCACTCCCCCCGGTCATATTAATACTCATATTCCTCGAGACACTGGCCGAGGAGGAGGAGTTGCAGCCATTTTCAACTCAAGCCTAATCATCAACCCTAGACCTAAATTTAATTATAACTCATTAGAAAGTCTTGTTCTTAGTCTCTCTCAGCCAACCTGGAAAACTTTACAGCCAGTTCTATGTGTTATAGTGAACCGTCCTCCTGGCCCGTACTCTGAATTCCTATCTGAATTCTCAGAGTTTTTGTCGTATTTAGTCCTTAGTACAGATAAAGTAATTATAGTAGGTGATTTTAATATTCATGTGGACATTGATAGTGACAGTCTCAGTACTGCATTTCTCTCATTATTAGACTCAATTGGCTTCTCTCAGTGTGTAAATAATCCCACTCACCGTCTTAACCACACCCTAGACCTTGTTCTAACTTATGGGATTGAAATTGAACATTTAATAATTTTTCCACAAAATCCTATTTTATCAGATCATTTTTTAATAACTTTTGAATTCCTATTACTGGATTATACACCATTAGATAAAAATGTCCTCACTAGATGTCTCTCTGATAGTGTTGTAGATAAATTTAAGGAAGCAATTCCATCAGTACTGAATTCACTGCCATGTCTCAATACTACAGAGGACTCTTATGTTAACTTTAGTCCCTCCCAAATTGATAATCTTATTGATAGTGCTGCAGGCTCACTAAGACAAACACTCGACTCCATCACCCCCTTAAAAAAAGAAGATAATAAAACATAAGAGGTTAGCTCCATGGTATAACTCCCAAACCTGCAAATTAAAGCAAACATCATGAAAATATGAAAGGATTTGGCGTTCCACCAAAGTAGAAGATTCTCGCTTAGTCTGGCAAGATAGTGTTAAAACATATAGGAAGGCCCTCTGTAATGCCAGAGCCGCCTATTACTCAGCATTAATAGAAGAGAATAAAAACTGCCCTAGGTTCCTTTTCAGCACTTTGGCTGACAAAGAGTCATAACTCTACTGATCCATGTATTCCTATAGCTCTCAGTAGTAACGACTTTATGAGCTTCTTTAATGATAAACTATTAGAGACAAAATTAACCATCTCCTGCCCTCAACAGGCACCGTTCTCTCCCCAAACACAGGAACCTTAGAAACAGCTGTAAATCCTGACATATATTTGGACTGTTTTTCTCCAGTAGACTTGTCTGAACTAACTTCAATGATTTGTTCAGCTAAACCATCAACCTGTCTCTTAGATCCCATCCCAACTAGGCTGCTTAAGGAAGTCTTACCCTTAGTGAGCACTTCTTTACTAGATATGATCAATCTGTCTTTAGTAACAGGCTATGTACCACAGTCCTTTAAAGTAGCTGTAATTAAACCTCTTCTTAAGAAGCCTACTCTTGATTCAGGTGTTTTAGCCAATTATAGACCTATATCTAACCTTCCATTTCTCTCTAAGATCCTTGAGAAAGCAGTCTCTAATCAGTTATGTGACTTTCTACATAACAATAGTTTATTTGAGGATTTTCAGTCAGGATTTAGAGGCATCATAGCACAGAAACAGCACTGGTGAAAGTCACAAATGACCTCCTAACTGCATCGGACAAAGGATTTGTCTCTATACTTGTCCTGTTAGATCTTAGTGCTGCATTTGACACAATTGACCATCAAATCCTATCACAGAGACTGGAACATTTAATTGGCATTAAAGGAACTGCATTAAGCTGGTTTAAGTCTTATTTATCAGACCGATTTCAGTTTGTACATGTTAATGATGAATCCTCCGTGAAGGCAAAAGTTAGACACGGAGTTCCACAAGGTTCTGTACTTGGACCAATTCTATTCACCTTATATATGCTTCCTTTAGGTAATATTATTAGGAAACACTCCATAAATTTTCATTGTTACGCAGATGATTCCCAATTATATTTATCAATGAAGCCTGATGAAACCAATCAGTTAAACAAACTCCAAACATGCCTTAACGACATAAAGACCTGGATGACCTGCAATTTTCTGCTATTAAACTCAGATAAAACTGAAGTTATTGTGTTTGGCCCTAAACACCTTAGAAACACATTATCTAATGATAAAGCTGCTCTGGATGGCATTACCCTGGCCTCCAGCACCACCGTAAGGAATCTGGGAGTTATCTTTGATCAGGATATGTCCTTTAACTCCCACATAAATCAAATCTCAAGGACTGCCTTTTTTCACTTACGTAATATCACAAAAATCACATCCTGTCCCTAAAAGATGCAGAAAAACTAGTTCACGCATTTGTTACTTCTAGGTTGGATTATTGCAATTCCTTATTATCAGGCTGCTCTAACAAGTCTCTAAAGACTCTCCAGCTGGTCCAGAATGCAGCTGCACGTGTTCTGACTAAAACTAGAAAAAGAGACCACATTTCTCCCATTTTAGCTTCACTACATTGGCTTCCTGTAAAATCTAGAATAGAATTTAAAATCCTTCTCCTAACTTACAAAGCCCTTAATGGTCAGGCACCATCATATCTTGAAGAGCTCATAGTACCGTATTATCCCACTAGAACACTGTGCTCCCAGTATGCAGGCTTACTGGTGGTCCCTACAGTCTTTAAAAGTAGAATGGGAGGCAGAGCCTTCAGCTATCAGGCTCCTCTTCTATGGAACCATCTACCGGATTCAGTCCGGGGTGCAGACACCCTCTCTATGTTTAAGAGTAGGCTTAAAACTTTCCTTTTTGATAAAGCTTATAGTTAGGGCCGACCAGGCTCGCCTTGGATCAGCCCTTAGTGATGCTGCTATAGGCCTAGACTGCTGGGGGACTTCCCATGATGCACTGAGCTCCTCTCTCCTCCTCCTCCTCTCCATCTGTATGCATTCATGTAACATCAATGCATGTCACTAACTTTGCTTCTTCCCCGGAGTTTTTTGTGCTTTCTCATCTCACAGGAACCCCTGGGTTCTGGGCCGAGCCTTCGCGGTCCTTCACAGTCCTGATGGCATCCTTCCCTGGCTGTTGCTGCTTGTGCTCGTTGTTGTTGTTGTGATTGTTTTTCTTCTGTCCCCCCTCCCCCTTTCCCTCTCTCTTTCTCTCTCTCAACCCAACCGGTCAAAGCAGATGGCCGCCCACCAAGAGCCGGGTTCTGCTTGAGGTTTCTACCCGTTAAAGGGGAGTTTTTCCTTCCCGCTGTCGCCAAGTGCTGCTCATGGGGGAATTGTTGGGTCTCTGTAAATTAAAGAGTTCGGTCTTGACCTGCTCTATGAGAAAAGTGCCTTGAGATGACTTCTGTTGTGATATGGCGCTATATAAATAAAAATTGATTGATTGATTGATTGATATTCAGACAGCAGTTATTTAGCTTAAACATGTAAAACCACTGGTATGGTCCTTTTATCCTCACATCAGCCATAACCTTGAATACTCTGGTTATCATGTCCCATTTTACTGCTTTGTTGCTCATTTTGAATTCGGGACCTGCACCTGTATTTGAATATTTTCACATTGTGGTGTAAAGATTTTAGTATTTTGAGTACTTTATACACAAGCAGTAGTAGTAATAGTACCAGGAGCAGTAGTGTGAATAGTTGTAGTAGTAAAAATATTACCGATCTGGACTTTGTCAGGGCCGATGTTGAAGTTGTTGACTATTTGAGTTAGAAAGGACTTAATGTTTTCATGGTCTTCAGAGGTGGTGCTGTTGGATTTACAGACCAACAGCCCGATGTCAGCCTTGGCTGTGCTTTCACACTGAGAACCTGGAGGAAAACAGAGGATTGTGGGATACAATACACAAGAGACCAGATATAGAAGCAAGACTAAGACTGTGTCTGAAATCACTCACTATTTACTACAAAGTTCACTCTATTTACCCTCCTCCATTTTGTTTCAGTGTCTGAATTCTGTGTGTAAATTTATCCAACATTTAGAGCCTCAAATGATCCACAATGGAACAAAAAAGTCGTGTTCATGTCATGTACACTACTTCCTGCAAACAATCCCACAATGCCATGCGTTGCATTTTATAGATCTCATATAGATTTTATAGAAATTAGCGGTGTGCAGCTCTACAGCGAGCAGTGATGACGTCCAAAATCTAGATTTTCACCTTTCAATGCTAACATTAGCATATTTTATTAATTATTAGTTTTGAGGGTATTTGATCATAAACCAAAGTGGATTCATTGTCCAGCACTGATGGAGGTGCGGGTAACGTCCTCCAGCTCCTCCTGGGGGATCAGAGGCGTTCCCAGACCAGATGAGATATATTCTCTCTTTTTACCTGTTGGTTGGTGTTTATCTTCAGCCTGGAGTCCTGCAGAGAAAATCAGAAAATTAATATTTATATTGTTGCAGAGCTGTGAACTGAACAAACACTGTGAGGCTTTGCAGCAGCTCAGAGCTCATCTCACTGAAAACACACAGATGTTGAAGTCGATGCTACAAACAATTATAATTTGTGTATGAAAATAACATGTTAAATTTTCAGTAACTAGAAAACGGAGCTACTGCAGTATGAGGTACTCTCATCTGAAAATAATCCTCATTAAAAGACAAAAATGAAGGAAAAACAAACGTCTCTCTTTGCCTGGTCAGTCTGAAACTTTAAAACCTTTTTTCTCGACCTCACTGCTTCTACTTTCTGCTTCTTCTCTGAAGAGCAGCAGATGAGATGAACACATGAACACAAGCTCAACAGACGCTTCATACAGAGTTCAAGGAAAACTAACATGTTGGTTTGTTTCCTGTCTGATCGTCTGACTGCTCGTGTTTCTGACCTATCAGACGTCTTTTT
>NC_058125.1:28133211-28168211 GCF_914725855.1 Thunnus albacares | reverse complement strand
GAAAGTGAGTTTTTTAAATAAGGAGCAAAGTCTGAACATGTTTTAACGGCATTTCAGTGACAATGTTTAAATTTACACATTTGTTGAAGCAGCTGAAATAAAATCACTGAATGATGTTAAGATACAAACAGATGTTTAAACATTTAACATCTACTGTATTTTAACCTCGACGTCTTTTCAAGTACAAATCAGCAAACACATTGTTACTGATCAGACTGTGAACTACAGTCATGTCTCTGTGTCTTTGATCTATACATGTTTTAAATCTTTAACTATATTTTTCATCTTCAGTTGCTGCTTCCTGTGTTTGTCCATCAGATTAAAGCTGAGTAAATATATTTAAAATGTAATGTAGCTGCAGCCTGATACACAGTCAGATTCCACTTTATCATCATTAAGGAAATGTAAGTCTGATAAATGATGAATTAATGGACGACACTCAATAAAAATCTCTTTTGGCCACTTTTGAACACAGAGGAGCGAATGTGACTCTCCTGCACAGGAGCAGTAAACGGTAAGTGATGCATCGGTTTACCTGTTCACTCATGAGTTAAACTACAGCTGCAACAATTCATCCATGGTGGTCAAAGGTCACTGTGACCCAACGTCATATGCTAATTATGACAGTTACACCTTCTCTAAGTGCAGACAGCATGTTTCTCACTGGAATCATACATGTCAATATAGTGAAAACTTTCATTTAGCCAAAAAAATACACTTAATACAAGTCTTCACTACTTTTTATATATTAGGTAAAAACATCTAATTTGCCTGAATTGAGTGATAGGGTACACACAATGAAAAAAACAGCGGTGGGCCTGTCCATAACTAATTTATATATTTTTTTCAATTTGTGTTAAAATGTAATAATGTGATAATTATCATGACATTTCTGTCAACCTTAATTTTGGGGGCCCCCGCCTGGTACTTGAGGTCCCACGCGCTCTGCGTACTCTGCATATGTTATGATTTGTCATGTGACCGTCCTGCCTTTTATCTATTATGTGTCTTGTAAGCCCATATGTATATGTAATATATAAACAAATCAATCAATATAGCTGTTTGATAGCATGCATGTGGGGCAAGGCCAGTTTAAAAGGTGCTAAACAAAGACAGAAATGAATGCAGAGAAAATCAGCAACAATAAACCAAACTGAACCTGGACTGCAGAGGGTTAAAGACAAAAAGCCTCACTTGAACAGATGGAAGCAGCTGCGATGTGACATGTGATAGCATGTCTGTAAAGGGTTTTAGTCATGATGGATAATGCTTTGGCGTCCTCTGCTGGCATAAAGATAAAAGTGCATGATGTGAGCTTGAATTGGTGAATGGGCTGTATTTACTGTATATAGAGCTTTTATTTGTCTCATTCACAGACACACTGATGGCAGCAGCTTGTGTTCTGGACAGGAGGAGCTGGGAATTAAACCTGCAACCCTGTGGACAACCGGCTCTACCTGCTGAGCCACAGCCCCACACACAGATACAAACACAGAATACATGCTTTATATTTTCATCTTTTAAAGTATTTCAGGATTATTTTTGTGGATACCAATCCATCAGGGGTCTCTTCCAGAAAGCAGGTTTAACAAACTCTGAGTCGAACCTGAACTCTGAGCTGACGAACCTGAGATGAAACTCAGAGTTTTCTCTTCCAGAACAGCTGATCACAGTTCGTTCAATCAACTCTGATTATGTTCACTCTGAGTTAAGCTCATGTGTGGTGAATGAAAAAATCCATCATCAATGGAGCTCTGATACTATGAGTCGCCATGGCAACAGGTAAATAAAAGGCAGAGCCTCCATTTGAACCCAGTGGACGTAGAGATATTAATGCATGTGTATGTGGACAATGCACATTTATCTTTAATAAAAGAGTCTGAGTCAGAGCGGGAAAAGTGTCAGTAAAGTTTTATTCAGTGTCGTCCATTAATTCATCATTTATCAGACTTTCCTTAATGATGATAAAGTGGAATCTGACTGTGTATCAGGCTGCAGCTACATTACATTTTAAGTATACTGTATTGGTCCAAATATATATAAGTGTATATAATGTATATATAAGATGACCCCCCCCTCTTTAGAAAAAACTTTCAACTTGCAGTGAAACAGAGGAGAGGCTCAGTGTGACCATAAATGACAGCACAACACATTAGAGTCTATGTTCATTCATGTTATTTACCTAATTTATGTGCACTTGTTTGATTTCAGCGCAGTATGAGGCTCTACGGTGTTTTGCTGTCAGTTATGGTCGTGCTGAGTTTCTCTCCTCTGTGTCACTGCGGGTGGAGCTGCTGCTCCACACACTCACGGAGCTCAGCGGAGCAGAGGAGAGACAGTGAAGCAGTTGAGTTGATGACAACACTCATTACGTTACTGTTACTCCATTGTTTGCCTACTTTTGAGCCACTTTGTTTGAGACGATCTCTGTCTCTTCATCTTTCAGGCCCCGTCAGTGTTGGCAGGTTGTGAGAGATGGTGGCAGGAGGGGAGCGCTCGTTTTACAGATTTCTAACGCCATCTGTTGTTGTGAATGTATATTGACATTTAAAAGTCTAGACCTGAATATCAGACGACCTCACTTTGTTCAGATGTATTTCCAGGGAAAAAACCCATCTTATACTGGGACCAATATGGTATTTGTTCAGCTTTAATCTGATGGACAAACACAGGAAGCAGCAACTGAAGATGAAAAATATAGTTAAAGATTTAAAACATGTATAGATCAAAGACACAGAGACATGACTGTAGCTCACAGTCTGATCAGTAACAATGTGTTTGCTGATTTACATTTGAAAAGGCATCGAGGTTAAAATACAGTAGATTTTAATGTTTAGACGTTGACATTTTATTTTCCAAGACTTCACCTGCTGTACAGTGAAACAGTCTATTGCATTGACGTGTCAACAGGCTCTTCTGGTGTCACAATGAACATGAAAACAGGCTGTGTTGCTGGGGGGGCTGGCTGTCATGGGAGAAGGTGATGGTGTCCTCCCCTCCTTGGGCTCTGTGTGTTTGGCTCCACACCCCATAGCCATATTAATTTACACTAATTAATATAAACTCAAATTGATATAAATTAATATAAATTAATATAGATATCTAATTATTTAACCTATTTCACTGTTGGCTGCCTCTGCCACTGCCGCTGCCACAGTAATACTATCAAACACTACATATTGTTGTATTGTTGTTATTATCATTATCATTATGCTAATAATTATTAGCTCTCTCACTCCCCCCCCCCCCCCCCCCCCCCCCCCGCCCCCCTTTCTCACGTTCAATCACTCCCCCCCCTTCCCTTTTCCCTATCGCCCCTAATCAATCCACACTGCTTAGTGGCTCTTTACGTTTATTATCTTTTTCATTGTAATATGATGTTGTCATTGTTGTTGTCTCTACTATTACTGTTATTAAGCCATGGTGAGGCCAAAGGCTTTCGTATTTTAGTTTTGACTGGTGCGACAGAGTCAAGGGTGGCTGAAACACTGCTGTTAAAGAATGAGACAAGTTCTTCTGTGCTCACATGGGATGGTGCAGCCTCAATACTGGTGGTGATGGGAGCATCTCTATAGGCTTCTACAATCTTAGTGGCAGTGGAAGAATTTAGCATGTGGCAAATTGAGATCAATTATGATTGCTCTGTGATCAGATTGGTGAAAATCTTCTATCACCTGGTTGGAGATGGACAGACCTGAGGAGAGAACTAAGTCTAGCATGTGTCCTTAAACAGGCGTTGGACTGTTCACAGATTGCTGGAGACCAAAGGATTCAAATAAATTTATAAAATCATGTGTCATGGCTTCAGAGGGACAGCAAAGGTGAATGTCGAAATCTCTGAGAATGAGAATTGTATTGAATTGTCGTATTTCCGGGCATTGTGGGAGATCAGAGAATTCACTGATAGAGTCGATATTGGGCTTAGGAAGTTTGTACAGTAGGACGTAGAAGACCGATGAGGTGCCGTCTATCACAAAAGCCAGAGGTTCAAAAGATGAAAAGGGGCTGATGGAGATAATGGAGCACTTGAGGGCATTTTTGTGAATTACAGCAACCCCACCACCTCATGCATGTGACCTGTGTCACATGAGAGTAGCCTGAAGGACTGGCTTCAATGAGAAAAACAGTTTAAGTTTTGGGACATAATGAAGTCTTGACAGATAAATGATTTGTTAGACAGCGATCTCACATTCAGCAGACCAAATCTGGAGGGAGGGAGGGGCGAGGAGTGTTAGGTGGACTGGGATGTGGTTTACAGGTAGTGCAGCTGAATGGGAGTTTGACAGTCCATGCTCCATGAGTGTAGGGGATAAATTTGGCCAGATTATGTTAAAATTTCACTCCTAACAGGGACCCTGCCAGTAGATTTAAGGTTTGATTGTGTGTGTGGATTGTGTCATGGTGGAGTGGATCTCTCAGACTGTCTGACAGGCATTCTGCAGGTTAACCAATCAACACAGTCGCCAGAAGAAAACGTTGGCATTGAACGTTTCTGCAAACCACAGAAACGTTGAATATAAACGTTTCAACATGTGAATTACGTATCATATCAACATTTCTACAAACGTAGCATATTAACATTTCTACCTGTTGAGTAATGATGTTTTATGGCGTGACAACGCTGTGGTTAAGGTCTGCTTTGGGTTAAAATAAAAATAAAAAAATAAAATAAAAACGGACAATGTCTCACTAAAAAAAGACGGTTTTCTCACCAGAAAAACGGCAGCAAATGTCCTGACGTCTCCCTAAAAACACCCGCTCTTGTCGGTTGAAACAGGAAGTGGACATTGGTTTCGGTTTCGAGGTGAAACTTACTAACCGTCCACCTGCCCGTCCTCCTGCTATACAGGAAAGATCAGCTCATATAGATCACATGTGAACGACGTCACTTTAGAAATGTTGATATGATACGTATTTCACGTGTTGAAACGTAGATATTCAGCGTTTCTGTGGTTTGCAGAAACGTACAATGCCAATGTTTTATTCTGGCGACCAGGCTGAACCAATGCATAGTCAATGTTTGCAGAGAGCAATGTGGTCCCGTGTAGGTTTGGATGGAGTCCATCAGGTCTGTACAGTTGGCTGCGGTTCCAGAACAGGTCGAAATGATCAATGAAGTCCACGTTCATTCGCAGCACACGTCTTCTATCTTCCGAACCCGGATTACACACCTGGTTTGACAGAGTCGCACCTCCTCATCCTGGTTTGTCAAACATGCGACGGATTAGACTCGGCTGTTTCAGTTATCCTGGATTTCTGAGTTCTGCTTGTGTGCAACATGTCGCTGGTTTATAAGTCAAGTGTGAGCTGCTAGAAAACAAACTGTTTTGTCTTTATACCGACCTTGTAGGGTTGGAGGATGAATTGTCTTCTTGTCGTAGCAGAAGTACTGTATTGTTCCACTTATAGAGGTACTTGATTACTTGTTGTATGTAATGTATGTGTATGTTGTATTGTTGTATGTGCTTTACTTGTCCAGTCTGCTTTTTCTTTCTCTTCCCCTCCTGTTGGCACTACAGTGGAAATAAATATGTTAAGTATTTAACATTTTTAAGTTTTGGTTTTCAAGCAGAGCTGTGATGTTCAAATAAATGAAAATAAAATGTTCATAGTTTTTGGACTCTTGTGCTGCCATGGCCTGCTATTCTTGAAGTCTATCAATATAATCATTAAAGCTTTTTGATAGACAGACTATAATTGATGATGTGGTCACTGCCAGTTCCCCCCGACCTCGTCCTCCACCTGATCATCCTGCGATCTGCTGCTTCCTGTCCTTTCTACACTGTACTTTACCTTCTCACAGCACTTTGGATAATATTTATTTATTCCAGTGTTTCTATTCACATTCTGAGGAATAATTTACACACTTAGTGCCTCATAAATTAAACCACATTCAGCTGTGTTTCTTTACTGGTTGATCCTGATCCACTTTTCTTCACTCTTGTGGCATGTGGGCTCTCAGGATCTGGTGGTTTTTTGGTAAAAATAAACCACCAGACGTATATCTCTATATACACACATACATACACACATTAATCATAATATTTATGGTCCTCTGCTGCCTTCCTCAGGAATCTAACAGTAACAGCCCAGTTAACAATGAATGAACAGCTTTTACCTATTAAAGGCTGATATAACTACACTCTACTTCACATATTTGAACATACAAACATATAAATAAATAAATCATAATAAAAAAATAAAAATAATAATAAAATAACACCCTGGTGAATACTTGGGATTTTCTCTAGGCCACCGAGACAAACAGCAAAGGAGATCAATGCTTGATTAGTGTGGTCTGTCCTTCTTCACTGATTGGGTGATAACAATTCAGCACAGTACCTTTGGCTTTCCATAGAGGCGCGCGCCCCAGGGGAGGAAGCGCGCCCCCCGGTGGAGGAGGCGCGCCTCACAGTTGGCGCTGTTCAGGGCAGTGAGGGCTGCAGTGTGTGGAAATGAAAAAGTCTCAGTGACACTGTTGGTTATGATAATGATATAATCATTAATTAAACCTGCAGTATAATCATTAATTAATTAGTATATGTCATCATGAATTGTTCGTTATTCTTTATGTAATAAAACGGAAGTAAAACCTCAGTCAGACCTTTACTCTGAAAGTTGCCACCGGAAGTGTCCGCCACCGTTGACTCCAGCTTGCCTCCATCGGTGTCTCCGGTTCTCCGGTTGTCCGCCGCCTCGGAGAGATTTTCTCTCCGCTGATCTGCGTTCAATCACGGCGTCTCTGCTGCACACCGAGGCCGGGAAGAGTCCGACCGGATCAATCCGCCGTCTGGAGGGCTGGATCTTCACCTGGTTGGGTCTCCGGGCGGGGGACCTGGACGCCCGGGCCCGCAGCGGGACGCCCCCTGGTTCTGACCCAGAAAACAGCATCGACGGCCGGGCTACCTGTCAACTAGCAGGCCGGCCTGCCACGGGCCCCTCTGCAGCCCGCAGGGAGGCGGGGAAGAGGACGGATAACGGACCAGACTTGTGTTTATTATCCATCAGGAGGTTTTATTCCGCATTTAAACTTTAAAAAAACGGCCTTCTGGAGCTGGTTAGCTCCCAGCTAACGTTAGCTTCTCTCCCCGGCAGCCAGGCAGTGGGGACGGAGCAACACCGGCTGTCTCTCGGTAACTTCTCATCCTTTTAGACTCACAATGGCGGCCCTAATTAAAGAAATAGTGAGCAGAAACAAAAGGAGATACCAGGAGGACGGCTTCGACCTGGACCTGACCTGTATCCTTTTAAACTGGCTGTAATTTAACTGCTTTGGGTTAGCAGTTAGCATGCTAGCATGGTGCGCTAGCTTGTTGTGTGCAGAACTCCATTCGGAAATGTTGATTTAATATTGCTGTCCTTTTCTGAAAGCGGGCTGCGCACATAAAACTGACAGATAGACTCTTCATGTCGGTGTGAATGTGACAGTTAAACAACCAAAGCAGCGCGATTAAAATCAGATTTTAGGAGCATTGACAGGCTCAAACAGCGAAGATAAAATGAGCGACAAGTGTGAGAAAATCCTCCAAATGCTCTGATGTTGTGTATGGACAGTGTGTGTCTGATTATCAGCGGTTCATAACTGTCAGGAGCTGCCGGTGCAGGTCTGTCTCAGATGTAATAGCTTGTCGTAAAAAGACTCAGCGGAGTCCGCATCGGGCTAGCAGCAGGCTACTTAACATTAGCAGCAGGCTAGCTAACGTTAGCAGCTTTAATTCCAGGCTGTCTGTGATGATGCATCAGCTGCTTATGTTCCATTTCTTAGAAAAGATCCTCGATTAACTTTCACATTACTCAGTGTATCAAGAATTAATTAGCTTGCGAGCTGTTTTATATATTTATCTCGGTAGCATTGACGGTAGCAGGCGCTAACAAGCTAAGCTGACAGAAAACTACAACTGTGGTACTAAATAGAAGTAAAACTACAACTGTGGTCCCAGATAGAAGTAAAACTACAACTGTGGTCCCAGATAGAAGTAAAACTACAACTGTGGTCCCAAATAGAAGTAAAACTACAACTGTGGTCCTAGATAGAAGTAAAACTACAACTGTGGTACTAAATAGAAGTAAAACTACAACTGTGGTCCCAGATAGAAGTAAAACTACAACTGTGGTACTGAATAGAAGTAAAACTACAACTGTGGTACTAAATAGAAGTAAAACTACAACTGTGGTCCCAGATAGAAGTAAAACTACAACTGTGGTACTAAATAGAAGTAAAACTACAACTGTGGTCCCAGATAGAAGTAAAACTACAACTGTGGTACTAAATAGAAGTAAAACTACAACTGTGGTACTAAATAGAAGTAAAACTACAACTGTGGTCCTAAATAGAAGTAAAACTACAACTGTGGTAATAAATAGAAGTAAAACTACAACTGTGGTACTAAATAGAAGTAAAACTACAACTGTGGTCCCAGATAGAAGTAAAACTACAACTGTGGTACTAAATAGAAGTAAAACTACAACTGTGGTCCTAAATAGAAGTAAAACTACAACTGTGGTACTAAATAGAAGTAAAACTACAACTGTGGTCCTAAATAGAAGTAAAACTACAACTGTGGTCCTAAATAGAAGTAAAACTACAACTGTGGTCCCAGATAGAAGTAAAACTACAACTGTGGTACTAAATAGAAGTAAAACTACAACTGTGGTACTAAATAGAAGTAAAACTACAACTGTGGTACTAAATAGAAGTAAAACTACAACTGTGGTCCTAAATAGAAGTAAAACTACAACTGTGGTCCCAGATAGAAGTAAAACTACAACTGTGGTACTAAATAGAAGTAAAACTACAACTGTGGTCCCAAATAGAAGTAAAACTACAACTGTGGTACTAAATAGAAGTAAAACTACAACTGTGGTACTAAATAGAAGTAAAACTACAACTGTGGTCCCAAATAGAAGTAAAACTACAACTGTGGTCCCAAATAGAAGTAAAACTACAACTGTGGTACTAAATAGAAGTAAAACTACAACTGTGGTCCCAAATAGAAGTAAAACTACAACTGTGGTACTAAATAGAAGTAAAACTACAACTGTGGTACTAAATAGAAGTAAAACTACAACTGTGGTCCTAAATAGAAGTAAAACTACAACTGTGGTACTAAATAGAAGTAAAACTACAACTGTGGTCCCAGATAGAAGTAAAACTACAACTGTGGTACTAAATAGAAGTAAAACTACAACTGTGGTCCCAGATAGAAGTAAAACTACAACTGTGGTACTAAATAGAAGTAAAACTACAACTGTGGTCCTAAATAGAAGTAAAACTACAACTGTGGTCCTAAATAGAAGTAAAACTACAACTGTGGTCCCAAATAGAAGTAAAACTACAACTGTGGTCCCAAATAGAAGTAAAACTACAACTGTGGTCCCAAATAGAAGTAAAACTACAACTGTGGTCCTAAATGGAAGTAAAACTACAACTGTGGTAATAAATAGAAGTAAAACTACAACTGTGGTCCCAAATAGAAGTAAAACTACAACTGTGGTAATAAATAGAAGTAAAACTACAACTGTGGTCCCAAACAGAAGTAAAACTACAACTGTGGTCCTAAATAGAAGTAAAACTACAACTGTGGTCCCAGATAGAAGTAAAACTACAACTGTGGTCCCAAATAGAAGTAAAACTACAACTGTGGTCCCAAATAGAAGTAAAACTACAACTGTGGTACTAAATAGAAGTAAAACTACAACTGTGGTCCTAAATAGAAGTAAAACTACAACTGTGGTACTAAATAGAAGTAAAACTACAACTGTGGTCCCAAACAGAAGTAAAACTACAACTGTGGTCCCAAATAGAAGTAAAACTACAACTGTTGTCCCAAATAGAAGTAAAACTACAACTGTGGTACTAAATAGAAGTAAAACTACAACTGTGGTACTAAATAGAAGTAAAACTACAACTGTGGTCCTAAATAGAAGTAAAACTACAACTGTGGTCCTAAATAGAAGTAAAACTACAACTGTGGTACTAAATAGAAGTAAAACTACAACTGTGGTCCCAAATAGAAGTAAAACTACAACTGTGGTCCCAAATAGAAGTAAAACTACAACTGTGGTCCCAAATAGAAGTAAAACTACAACTGTGGTCCCAAATAGAAGTAAAACTACAACTGTGGTCCTAAATAGAAGTAAAACTACAACTGTGGTAATAAATAGAAGTAAAACTACAACTGTGGTCCCAAATAGAAGTAAAACTACAACTGTGGTCCCAAATAGAAGTAAAACTACAACTGTGGTCCCAAATAGAAGTAAAACTACAACTGTGGTACTAAATAGAAGTAAAACTACAACTGTGGTCCCAAACAGAAGTAAAACTACAACTGTGGTCCCAAATAGAAGTAAAACTACAACTGTGGTCCTAAATAGAAGTAAAACTACAACTGTGGTACTAAATAGAAGTAAAACTACAACTGTGGTCCCAAACAGAAGTAAAACTACAACTGTGGTCCTAAATAGAAGTAAAACTACAACTGTGGTCCCAAATAGAAGTAAAACTACAACTGTGGTACTAAATAGAAGTAAAACTACAACTGTGGTACTAAATAGAAGTAAAACTACAACTGTGGTACTAAATAGAAGTAAAACTACAACTGTGGTAATAAATAGAAGTAAAACTACAACTGTGGTCCCAGATAGAAGTAAAACTACAACTGTGGTAATAAATAGAAGTAAAACTACAACTGTGGTCCTAAATAGAAGTAAAACTACAACTGTGGTACTAAATAGAAGTAAAACTACAACTGTGGTCCTAAATAGAAGTAAAACTACAACTGTGGTCCCAGATAGAAGTAAAACTACAACTGTGGTCCCAGATAGAAGTAAAACTACAACTGTGGTACTAAATAGAAGTAAAACTACAACTGTGGTACTAAATAGAAGTAAAACTACAACTGTGGTAATAAATAGAAGTAAAACTACAACTGTGGTCCCAGATAGAAGTAAAACTACAACTGTGGTCCCAAATAGAAGTAAAACTACAACTGTGGTACTAAATAGAAGTAAAACTACAACTGTGGTAATAAATAGAAGTAAAACTACAACTGTGGTCCTAAATAGAAGTAAAACTACAACTGTGGTCCCAAATAGAAGTAAAACTACAACTGTGGTACTAAATAGAAGTAAAACTACAACTGTGGTCCCAAATAGAAGTAAAACTACAACTGTGGTCCCAAATAGAAGTAAAACTACAACTGTGGTCCCAAATAGAAGTAAAACTACAACTGTGGTCCCAAATAGAAGTAAAACTACAACTGTGGTCCCAAATAGAAGTAAAACTACAACTGTGGTACTAAATAGAAGTAAAACTACAACTGTGGTCCCAAATAGAAGTAAAACTACAACTGTGGTCCCAAATAGAAGTAAAACTACAACTGTGGTCCCAAATAGAAGTAAAACTACAACTGTGGTCCCAAATAGAAGTAAAACTACAACTGTGGTACTAAATAGAAGTAAAACTACAACTGTGGTCCCAAATAGAAGTAAAACTACAACTGTGGTCCTAAATAGAAGTAAAACTACAACTGTGGTCCCAAATAGAAGTAAAACTACAACTGTGGTACTAAATAGAAGTAAAACTACAACTGTGGTCCCAAATAGAAGTAAAACTACAACTGTGGTCCTAAATAGAAGTAAAACTACAACTGTGGTCCTAAATAGAAGTAAAACTACAACTGTGGTACTAAATAGAAGTAAAACTACAACTGTGGTCCCAAATAGTTCAGTTTATAACGAGAAGATGTTCAGTTTATAACGAGAGAAGATGTTCAGTTTATAACGAGAAGATGTTCAGTTTATAACGAGAGAAGATGTTCAGTTTATAACGAGAAGATGTTCAGTTTATAACGAGAGAAGATGTTCAGTTTATAACGAGAAGATGTTCAGTTTATAACGAGAGAAGATGTTCAGTTTATAACGAGAGATGATGTTCAGTTTATCAATCAATCAATCAATCTTTATTTATATAGCGCCATATCACAACAGAAGTCATCTCAAGGCACTTTTCACATAGAGCAGGTCAAGACCGAACTCTTTAATTTACAGAGACCCAACAATTCCCCCATGAGCAGCACTTGGCGACAGCGGTAAGGAAAAACTCCCCTTTAACGGGTAGAAACCTCAAGCAGACCCCGGCTCTTGGTGGGCGGCCATCTGCTTTGACCGGTTGGGTTGAGAGAGAGAAAGAGAGAGGGAAAGGGGGAGGGGGGACAGAAGAGGGGGGACAGAAGAAAAACAATCATAACAACAACAATAAGTATAAGTATCAACAGCCAGGGAAGGATGCCATCAGGACTGTGAAGGACCGCAAAGGTTCGGCCCGGGACTCAGGTTTTCCTGTGAGATGAGAAAGCACAAAAAACTCCGGGGAAGAAGCAAAGTTAGTGACATGCATTGATGTTACATGAATGCATACAGATGGAGAGGAGGAGGAGGAGAGAGGAGCTCAGTGCATCATGGGAAGTCCCCCAGCAGTCTAGGCCTATAGCAGCATAACTAAGGGCTGATCCAAGGCGAGCCTGGTCGGCCCTAACTATAAGCTTTATCAAAAAGGAAAGTTTTAAGCCTACTCTTAAACATAGAGAGGGTGTCTGCACCCCGGACTGAATCCGGTAGATGGTTCCATAGAAGAGGAGCCTGATAGCTGAAGGTTCTGCCTCCCATTCTACTTTTAAAGACTGTAGGAACCACCAGTAAGCTGCATACTGGGAGTGCAGTGTTCTAGTGGGATAATACGGTATTATGAGCTCTTCAAGATATGATGGTGTCTGACCATTAAGGGCTTTGTAAGTTAGGAGAAGGATTTTAAATTCTATTCTAGATTTTACAGGAAGCCAATGCAGCGAAGCTAAAATGGGAGAAATATGATCTCTTTTTCTAGTTTTAGTCAGAACACGTGCAGCTGCATTCTGGACCAGCTGGACAGTCTTTAGAGACTTGTTAGGGCAGCCTGATAATAAGGAATTGCAATAATCCAGCCTAGAAGTAACAAATGCGTGAACTAGTTTTTCTGCATCTTTTAGGGACAGGATGTGCCTGATTTTTGTGATATTACGTAAGTGAAAAAAGGCAGTCCTTGAGATTTGATTTATGTGGGAGTTAAAGGACATATCCTGATCAAAGATAACTCCCAGATTCCTTACGGTGGTGCTGGAGGCCAGGGTAATGCCATCCAGAGTAGCTTTATCATTAGATAATGTGTTTCTAAGGTGTTTAGGGCCAAACACAATAACTTCAGTTTTATCTGAGTTTAGTAGCAGAAAATTGCAGGTCATCCAGGTCTTTATGTCGTTAAGGCATGTTTGGAGTTTGTTTAACTGATTGGGTTCATCTGGCTTCACTGATAAATATAATTGGGTATCGTCTGCGTAACAATGAAAATTTATGGAGTGTTTCCTAATAATATTACCTAAAGGAAGCATATATAAGGTGAATAGAATTGGTCCAAGTACAGAACCTTGTGGAACTCCGTGTCTAACTTTTGCCTTCACGGAGGATTCATCATTAACATGTACAAACTGAAATCGGTCTGATAAATAGGACTTAAACCAGCTTAATGCAGTTCCTTTAATGCCAATTAAATGTTCCAGTCTCTGCAAAAGGATTTGATGGTCAATTGTGTCAAATGCAGCACTAAGATCTAACAGGACAAGTATAGAGACAAATCCTTTGTCCGATGCAGTTAGGAGGTCATTAGTGACTTTCACCAGTGCTGTTTCTGTGCTATGATGCCTCTAAATCCTGACTGAAAATCCTCAAATAAACTATTGTTATGTAGAAAGTCACATAACTGATTAGAGACTGCTTTCTCAAGGATCTTGGATAGAAATGGAAGGTTAGATATAGGTCTATAATTGGCTAAAACACCTGAATCAAGA
Source organism: Thunnus albacares (assembly GCF_914725855.1). Classification (NCBI taxonomy): domain Eukaryota; kingdom Metazoa; phylum Chordata; class Actinopteri; order Scombriformes; family Scombridae; genus Thunnus; species Thunnus albacares. The sequence continues at coordinate 28,154,331 of NC_058125.1, read as the reverse complement.
GTAGGCTTCTTAAGAAGAGGTTTAATTACAGCTACTTTAAAGGACTGTGGTACATAGCCTGTTACTGAAGACAGATTGATCATATCTAGTAAAGAAGTGCTCACTAAGGGTAAGGCTTCCTTAAGCAGCCTAGTTGGGATGGGGTCTAATAGACAGGTTGATGGTTTAGCTGAACAAATCATTGAAGTTAGTTCAGACAAGTCTACTGGAGAAAAACAGTCCAAATATATGTCAGGATTTATGTCAGGATTTACTGCTGTTTCTAAGGTTCCTGTGTTTGGGGAGAGAACGGTGCCTGTTGAGGGCAGGAGGTGGTTAATTTTGTCTCTAATAGTTTATCATTAAAGAAGCTCATAAAGTCGTTACTACTGAGAGCTATAGGAATACATGGATCAGTAGAGTTATGACTCTTTGTCAGCCAAAGTGCTGAAAAGGAACCTAGGGCAGTTTTTATTCTCTTCTATTAATGCTGAGTAATAGGCGGCTCTGGCATTACAGAGGGCCTTCCTATATGTTTTAAGACTATCTTGCCAGACTAAGTGAGATTCTTCTACTTTGGTGGAACGCCAAATCCTTTCCAATTTTCGCGATGTTTGCTTTAATTTGCGGGTTTGGGAGTTATACCATGGAGCTAACCTCTTATGTTTTATTATCTTCTTTTTTTAAGGGGGCGATGGAGTCGAGTGTTTGTCTTAGTGAGCCTGCAGCACTATCAATAAGATTATCAATTTGGGAGGGACTAAAGTTAACATAAGAGTCCTCTGTAGTATTGAGACATGGCAGTGAATTCAGTATTGACGGAATTGCTTCCTTAAATTAAATTTATAACGAGAAGATGTTCAGTTTATAACGAGAAGATGTTCAGTTTATAACGAGAGATGATGTTCAGTTTATAACGAGATGTTCAGTTTATAACGAGAGAAGATGTTCAGTTTATAACGAGAGATGATGTTCAGTTTATTACGAGAGATGATGTTCAGTCTATAACGAGAGAAGATGTTCAGTTTATAACGAGAGAAGATGTTCAGTTTATAACGAGATGATGTTCAGTTTATAACGAGAAGATGTTCAGTTTATAACGAGAAGATGTTCAGTTTATAACGAGAAGATGTTCAGTTTATAACGAGAGAAGATGTTCAGTTTATAACGAGAGAAGATGTTCAGTTTATAACGAGAAGATGTTCAGTTTATAACGAGAGAAGATGTTCAGTTTATAACGAGATGATGTTCAGTTTATAACGAGAGAAGATGTTCAGTTTATAACGAGATGTTCAGTTTATAACGAGATGATGTTCAGTTTATAACGAGAGATGATGTTCAGTTTATAACGAGAGATGTTCAGTTTATAACGAGAGAAGATGTTCAGTTTATAACGAGAGAAGATGTTCAGTTTATAACGAGATGATGTTCAGTTTATAACGAGAGAAGATGTTCAGTTTATAACGAGAAGATGTTCAGTTTATAACGAGAAGATGTTCAGTTTATAACGAGAAGATGTTCAGTTTATAACGAGAGATGTTCAGTTTATAACGAGAGATGATGTTCAGTTTATAACGAGAGATGATGTTCAGTTTATAACGAGAGATGATGTTCAGTTTATAACGAGAGATGTTCAGTTTATAACGAGAGAAGATGTTCAGTTTATAACGAGAGAAGATGTTCAGTTTATAACGAGAAGATGTTCAGTTTATAACGAGAGAAGATGTTCAGTTTATAACGAGAGAAGATGTTCAGTTTATAACGAGAGATGATGTTCAGTTTATAACGAGAGATGATGTTCAGTTTATAACGAGAGATGTTCAGTTTATAACGAGAGAAGATGTTCAGTTTATAACGAGAGAAGATGTTCAGTTTATAACGAGAGAAGATGTTCAGTTTATAACGAGAGATGTTCAGTTTATAACGAGAAGATATTCAGTTTATAACGAGAAGATGTTCAGTTTATAACGAGAAGATGTTCAGTTTATAACGAGAAGATGTTCAGTTTATAACGAGATGATGTTCAGTTTATAACGAGAAGATGTTCAGTTTATAACGAGAGAAGATGTTCAGTTTATATCGAGAGAAGATGTTCAGTTTATAACGAGAAGATGTTCAGTTTATAACGAGAAGATGTTCAGTTTATAACGAGAAGATGTTCAGTTTATAACGAGAAGATGTTCAGTTTATAACGAGAAGATGTTCAGTTTATAACGAGATGATGTTCAGTTTATAACGAGAAGATGTTCAGTTTATAACGAGATAATGTTCAGTTTATAACAAGATGATGTTCAGTTTATAACGAGAGAAGATGTTCAGTTTATAACGAGAGAAGATGTTCAGTTTATAACGAGAAGATGTTCAGTTTATAACGAGAAGATGTTCAGTTTATAACGAGAAGATGTTCAGTTTATAACGAGATGATGTTCAGTTTATAACGAGAAGATGTTCAGTTTATAACGAGAAGATGTTCAGTTTATAACGAGAAGATGTTCAGTTTATAACGAGATGTTCAGTTTATAACGAGAAGATGTTGAGTTTATAACGAGAGAAGATGTTCAGTTTATAACGAGAGAAGATGTTCAGTTTATAACGAGATGTTCAGTTTATAACGAGATGATGTTCAGTTTATAACGAGATGATGTTCAGTTTATAACGAGATGATGTTCAGTTTATAACGAGAGAAGATGTTCAGTTTATAACGAGAGAAGATGTTCAGTTTATAACGAGAAGATGTTCAGTTTATAACGAGAAGATATTCAGTTTATAACGAGAGAAGATGTTCAGTTTATAACGAGAAGATGTTCAGTTTATAACGAGAGAAGATGTTCAGTTTATAACGAGAGAAGATGTTCAGTTTATAACGAGAGAAGATGTTCAGTTTATAACGAGAGAAGATGTTCAGTTTATAACGAGAGATGATGTTCAGTTTATAACGAGAAGATGTTCAGTTTATAACGAGAGAAGATGTTCAGTTTATAACGAGAGATGATGTTCAGTTTATAACGAGAAGATGTTCAGTTTATAACGAGAGAAGATGTTCAGTTTATAACGAGAAGATGTTCAGTTTATAACGAGAGAAGATGTTCAGTTTATAACGAGAGAAGATGTTCAGTTTATAACGAGAGAAGATGTTCAGTTTATAACGAGAGATGATGTTCAGTTTATAACGAGAAGATGTTCAGTTTATAACGAGAGAAGATGTTCAGTTTATAACGAGAGATGATGTTCAGTTTATAACGAGAAGATGTTCAGTTTATAACGAGAGAAGATGTTCAGTTTATAACGAGAAGATGTTCAGTTTATAACGAGAGATGATGTTCAGTTTATAACGAGATGTTCAGTTTATAACGAGATGATGTTCAGTTTATAACGAGATGTTCAGTTTATAACGAGAGATGATGTTCAGTTTATAACGAGATGTTCAGTTTATAACGAGATGATGTTCAGTTTATAACGAGAAGATGTTCAGTTTATAACGAGAAGATGTTCAGTTTATAACGAGAAGATGTTCAGTTTATAACGAGAGAAGATGTTCAGTTTATAACGAGATGTTCAGTTTATAACGAGATGATGTTCAGTTTATAACGAGATGATGTTCAGTTTATAACGAGAAGATGTTCAGTTTATAACGAGAGAAGATGTTCAGTTTATAACGAGAGAAGATGTTCAGTTTATAACGAGATGTTCAGTTTATAACGAGAGATGATGTTCAGTTTATAACGAGAAGATGTTCAGTTTATAACAAGATGATGTTCAGTTTATAACGAGAGAAGATGTTCAGTTTATAACGAGAGAAGATGTTCAGTTTATAACGAGAGATGTTCAGTTTATAACGAGAAGATGTTCAGTTTATAACGAAAGATGATGTTCAGTTTATAACGAGAAGATGTTCAGTTTATAACGAGAGAAGATGTTCAGTTTATAACGAGAGAAGATGTTCAGTTTATAACGAGAGAAGATGTTCAGTTTATAACGAGATGTTCAGTTTATAACGAGAGATGATGTTCAGTTTATAACGAGATGTTCAGTTTATAACGAGATGATGTTCAGTTTATAACGAGATGTTCAGTTTATAACGAGAGAAGATGTTCAGTTTATAACGAGAGAAGATGTTCAGTTTATAACAAGAGAAGATGTTCAGTTTATAACGAGATGATGTTCAGTTTATAACGAGAGAAGATGTTCAGTTTATAACGAGATGATGTTCAGTTTATAACGAGATGATGTTCAGTTTATAACGAGAAGATGTTCAGTTTATAACGAGAGAAGATGTTCAGTTTATAACGAGATGATGTTCAGTTTATAACGAGAAGATGTTCAGTTTATAACGAGATGATGTTCAGTTTATAACGAGAAGATGTTCAGTTTATAACGAGAGAAGATGTTCAGTTTATAACGAGATGATGTTCAGTTTACAACGAGAAGATGTTCAGTTTATAACGAGATGATGTTCAGTTTATAACGAGATGATGTTCAGTTTATAACGAGATGATGTTCAGTTTATAACGAGAAGATGTTCAGTTTATAACGAGAGAAGATGTTCAGTTTATAACGAGATGATGTTCAGTTTATAACGAGAAGATGTTCAGTTTATAACGAGATGATGTTCAGTTTATAACGAGAAGATGTTCAGTTTATAACGAGAAGATGTTCAGTTTATAACGAGATGATGTTCAGTTTATAACGAGAGAAGATGTTCAGTTTATAACGAGAGATGATGTTCAGTTTATAACGAGAGAAGATGTTCAGTTTATAACGAGAAGATGTTCAGTTTATAACGAGAAGATGTTCAGTTTATAACGAGAGAAGATGTTCAGTTTATAACGAGATGATGTTCAGTTTATAACGAGAAGATGTTCAGTTTATAACGAGAGAAGATGTTCAGTTTATAACGAGAGAAGATGTTCAGTTTATAACGAGAGATGATGTTCAGTTTATAACGAGATGATGTTCAGTTTATAACGAGAGATGATGTTCAGTTTATAACGAGAGATGATGTTCAGTTTATAACGAGATGATGTTCAGTTTATAACAAGATGATGTTCAGTTTATAACGAGAGAAGATGTTCAGTTTATAACGAGATGATGTTCAGTTTATAACGAGATGATGTTCAGTTTATAACGAGAAGATGTTCAGTTTATAACGAGAGATGATGTTCAGTTTATAACGAGATGATGTTCAGTTTATAACGAGAAGATGTTCAGTTTATAACGAGATAATGTTCAGTTTATAACGAGATGATGTTCAGTTTATAACGAGAAGATGTTCAGTTTATAACGAGATGATGTTCAGTTTATAACGAGAAGATGTTCAGTTTATAACGAGATGATGTTCAGTTTATAACGAGATGATGTTCAGTTTATAACGAGATGATGTTCAGTTTATAACGAGAAGATGTTCAGTTTATAACGAGAAGATGTTCAGTTTATAACGAGATGATGTTCAGTTTATAACGAGAAGATGTTCAGTTTATAACGAGAGATGATGTTCAGTTTATAACGAGATGATGTTCAGTTTATAACAAGATGATGTTCAGTTTATAACGAGAAGATGTTCAGTTTATAACGAGAGAAGATGTTCAGTTTATAACGAGATGATGTTCAGTTTATAACGAGATGATGTTCAGTTTATAACGAGATGATGTTCAGTTTATAACGAGATGATGTTCAGTTTATAACGAGAGAAGATGTTCAGTTTATAACGAGATGATGTTCAGTTTATAACGAGAGAAGATGTTCAGTTTATAACGAGAGATGATGTTCAGTTTATAACGAGAGATGATGTTCAGTTTATAACGAGAGAAGATGTTCAGTTTATAACGAGAGAAGATGTTCAGTTTATAACGAGAGAAGATGTTCAGTTTATAACGAGATGATGTTCAGTTTATAACGAGATGATGTTCAGTTTATAACGAGATGATGTTCAGTTTATAACGAGAGAAGATGTTCAGTTTATAACGAGAGATGATGTTCAGTTTATAACGAGAGATGATGTTCAGTTTATAACGAGATGATGTTCAGTTTATAACGAGAGAAGATGTTCAGTTTATAACGAGAGAAGATGTTCAGTTTATAACGAGAAGATGTTCAGTTTATAACGAGAGAAGATGTTCAGTTTATAACGAGATGATGTTCAGTTTATAACGAGATGATGTTCAGTTTATAACGAGAAGATGTTCAGTTTATAACGAGAGATGATGTTCAGTTTATAACGAGAAGATGTTCAGTTTATAACGAGAGAAAACAAAAGCAGTAAATGAGACTTTAGAGAAACTTGACATCTGTATGGGGGTTTTCTTCTGCTATCAGGAAAGGATTAATTGACTAATTAGGCTTAGAATTGTTTGAGCATATGTGGCATAAATATGTTTATATATATATATATATATTAATAATTATGTATTTTATATATGTTTAAAAACAACCAGACCTGTGTTATATATTTTTTTTGAGTTGTGTAGCTACATTATCTCAAATGTTTCCGATGATTATCAAACCCAGAGAATTCTGTAATTTCAATCAAGGTAATGATCCGTTTCATTTGGTCTCCTGTCGATGACATCATACCTCCTCTACTAAAGAGTAAACACGCACAAGATGCATGCAGCGGCATTGTTTATCCATCGCAATGGCATCTATCAAAGAGCATACACCTGCAAGATGACATATATATATTCTGTTTTAAGCCACATTTTTATGATGAACTTTTTAGAGGCTAGCAGCCGCTGGGCTAGCAGCCGCTGGGCTAGCAGCCGCTGGGCTAGCAGCCGCTCAGCTAGCAGCCGCTCAGCTAGCAGCCGCTGGGCTAGCAGCTTTTCTTTATGGTCAGTTTCTGTTTTAACTGATTTTTGTAGATTTCACACTAACAAACGTCGTCATAACGATGATGGAACGTCTGCTTCTGGTTCTGTGTGACGTGTCGCTTGTTAAGTTTCAGGTCGTCAGGATTAAAATATCTCGCTGAATCCAAACGTCTGACTTGTCTGCGAGTGTCTGAATGACCTTCATCACCTTCACCTGAGTCATCATCCGCTGCAACATGACGTCGCCGTGATGCGCATCGTGTTTCCTTCTGCTCAGAACATTCACGGGTTAACGAGGAGATAACGGTGTGTTTTCCTGGAAGACTTCAGTGCTGCTCACATGAATGAAACAGGAGAGCTGAGACAGTTCAGCCATCCAACTCGTCTCCATGGAAACACGTCTTAGGTCCCGTCTCCTAGCACATTTTAACCCTTCGCAGGCTTAACGTGATGCCAGTGAACGCATCACTATATGATCCTTTAAATCTCCTTTTAATTAAATGGACTCTGGTTGACGTGAGGCGGCCATATTTGTTTCAGGCTCTCTGTTCGTAGTTATGGCAACCTCCTTCACTCTGACACACAGGTGGCTTTACTCACCTGAGGTCACAGGAGGTCACAGGAGGTCACCTGAGGTCACCTGAGGTCACAGGAGGTCACCTGAGGTCACAGGAGGTCACCTCAGGTCACTGACAGGTAAACGTCTCATATTTCACCACAAACCAGCAGGAAGAGGAGATGTAGAGATTAAAGAACAGATGTGTTTCTGTCCTCCTGAAGAAGCTGAGAAGATAAAAACCAGTTGATCAGATGTTTTGAATGTGTGATTATTGATCCTTGACAGTGTGATCAGATATTTATCCAAACATCATCGCCATGGGTTTCCCTGCTGAGCGTCTGGAAGGAGTGTACAGGAACAACATCGATGACGTCGTCCGGTAAGAAACGGCTCTGTGACCTTTGACCCCTCCTGAAAGCTCAGCAGAGAAATATTGATGAGCGTAAATCCAGATTGATGAAGTTGAAAGGAAACGGTTGGTTTGTCTTTGAGATGAAACGTTTTGTGGAGAATATGATGAATATTTCTCTTCTAATCGTTGTTTATTCGTTTATTTGGTCATTTTGAAGAAGGGATTGATAATGTGATTATAGTGATTAGTTGGTCACATGATCAATAGGTGAAATGTGGGTTTGACAGTAACTGAACAGCGACTGAATCAACTGCAGACATGTAATGAGAACAGTGTCGTTAAAGTAGAGCTGCAGCTAATGATTACTGTCATCACTGATCAATCTGCTGATTATCTCCTCCATTCATTGATCAATCGTTCACAGAAACGCTTCCCATCCAGAAGCTGACAGCAGATGTTTCTGCTGAAAACGATTTGATCATCAGAATAGCAGCAGATGATGTTTCTGTCAGTCGACTGATGAAGTTCGAGGTGTTGAGCGTCACATGACTGTCGGAGAGTTTACTGTGTTTAACAGATGAACTGATCAATAACTTTCTCTCTTTCTCTCTGTCTCAGGTTCTTAGATGCAAAGCACAAGAATCACTATAAGATCTACAACCTGTAAGTACTGACTGGTTATTATTAGTATGTATGTAGTATTCCTGCAGCCCCTCAGAGCTCAGATCAGTTAGAAATAACGCAGGGAGGAAGAGTACAAGTGATGATGATGATGTTTGATGAAGAGCTGCAGACGACCAGCACACCTCCGACAGGTACTTTGCTGCTGTGTGATGGCGTCGTGGCTCGGCGAGGAGCAGACGACCGTATGAAGAAATCCGTCACCGGCGACGTCGACTCGCCTGAAAGCAGAAGAAACTGTTGGAAACGTTTGAGAGCAGAGCTGCTGCTCAAAAAACCTAAAGTATAACACCGAGTCACTTCATCCTCAGACATCAATCTGTCCACTTAGGAAGCACAAGTGATTGTGAATCAGTCTCACCTGCTTTAGTGGACAAGCAGAAGCAAGACCACCTCCAAAAAGGGACTGGATCTGCATGTGGTGGCTACAGACTGTTGATCTCTCCTCATCCTTCCTGACTGATTCTCCTCTAGTTTTGTGTTCTGCAAGTGTCCTTGTCACCACTGCTAGTGACCTTGTCACCACTGCTAGTGACCTTGTCACCACTGCTAGTGACCTTGTCACCACTGCTAGTGACCTTGTCACCACTGCTAGTGTCCGTGTCACCACTGATAGTGTCCTTGTCACCACTGCTAGTGTCCGTGTCACCACTGCTAGTGTCCGTGTCACCACTGATAGTGTCCTTGTCACCACTGCTAGTGTCCTTGTCACCACTGCTAGTGACCTTGTCACCACTGCTAGTGACCTTGTCACCACTGCTAGTGTCCTTGTCACCACTGCTAGTGACCTTGTCACCACTGCTAGTGTCCGTGTCACCACTGATAGTGTCCTTGTCACCACTGCTAGTGTCCTTGTCACCACTGATAGTGACCTTGTCACCACTGCTAGTGACCTTGTCACCACTGATAGTGTCCTTGTCACCACTGCTAGTGTCCTTGTCACCACTGCTAGTGACCTTGTCACCACTGATAGTGTCCTTGTCACCACTGCTAGTGACCTTGTCACCACTGCTAGTGACCTTGTCACCACTGATAGTGTCCTTGTCACCACTGATAGCATCAGGTGGTACCTGCAGCCCAGTCAGGTTGCACAGGTAGTCCAGCTGTCACAGGAAGGTTTGCTGAGTCTCCCAGCACAGTCTGAAGAGCACGGAGGAGATACCAGGAGACCGGCTGTTACACGGGGAGAGCTGGACAGACCCGTAGACGGGCATCGACCCAGCAGCAGGACCGGTATCTGCTCCTTTATGTGAGGAGGAACAGGAGGAGCACTGCTAGAGTCCTACAGAACGACCTCCAGCAGGCTACTGGTGTGCATGTTTCTCACCAAACTGTCAGAAACAGAATCCATGAGGGTCTGATGTCCTCCAGTGGGACCTGTGCTCACAGCCCAGCACTGTGGAGATATATGTATATGTATATGTATATATATATATATATATATATATATACACTGCTACATGCTACCTTGTTATTTAACACGTCGGCCACTTTTAATATGAACATCTGACGCTGTGACATCACAATAAGGAAAAGCATCGTAGGTCCCCTTTAGAGGTTTTTTGTGATTAACATTTCCTTATTTTTTTTGAGTATTTTAAATTAAAGATATTTTGATAATTGCTGGTTTTAGTCCAGATTCTGTGGTTGCAGCTTATTAAATGTGAATATTTTCTTGTTTCTTTAGTCTCTGTGACAGTAAACTGAAGATCTTTGAGTTGTGGATAAAACAAGACATTTGAGAAACACTGATCCACATTTTTCACCATTTTCTGACATTTTATGGACCAAACAACTAATTGATTATTGAAGAGAATAATCATAAAGATGAATTGATTAGTTTAGCTGTAGTGTGATGTTCAGGATGGAGGAAGGTGGACCAAACTGAAGCTGACCTGTATTGAAGCTTTAGTAGTAGTTTGATGATCATTGTGATCATTTGGTGATTTGGTGTGAGCTTGATGCCGCCGCGTCTCTCTAGTTTGGATCAATAACAGAAACATTGATCATAAAGATGAAGCTGCTGGCTGTAACGTCTCTCTGTTCACAGGTGTGCAGAGCGACATTACGACACCACCAAGTTCAACTGTCGAGGTAAGATGACATCAGAAATGAGACCGTCACTGCCGCGTGTTTGAGTACTGATTGATCGATCGATCGATTGATTGACTGATTGATGAAATGGATGGAGGAGCTGCTGAACGATCCGTCGTTTTAAATCCAAATCAAGTCAGAAGAGCTGCGCTTTAAGTCCTGAACTAAAGGAGGTGTTGGAGGTGAAAGGGTTAATGATCCGCTGGAGATAATTCTACTTCCTGTTGTGAGACGTGAAACAAACAAAAGAAGCTTTTGTCTTTTTTTATGTTGTTTTGCTTTCTGCATGTCAATGTATTAACTGTTTGAACACAGTAACACTTATTCTCCTAAAAAACAGACAAACACACACAGATCAACAACACAAACTGTAACAAACAAACACAGAATACTACAAGATCAATCATCTATTGATCCTGGCTCCAACAACAACAACCGGTATCATTATCTCCAATAAACCTCCAGCAAACCTCCAGCAAACCTCCAATAAACCTCCAGTAAACCTCCAGCAAACCTCCAGCAAACCTCCAGTAAACCTCCAGTAAACCTCCACTAAACCTCCACTAAACCTCCAATAAACGTCCAATAAACGTCCAATAAACGTCCAGTAAACGTCCAATAAACCTCCAATAAACCTCCAATAAACGTCCAGTAAACCTCCAATAAACCTCCAATAAACCTCCAGTAAACCTCCAATAAACGTCCAATAAACGTCCAATAAACCTCCAATAAACCTCCAATAAACGTCCAGTAAACCTCCAATAAACCTCCAATAAACCTCCAATAAACCTCCAATAAACGTCCAATAAACGTCCAATAAACCTCCAATAAATCTCCAATAAACCTCCAGTAAACCTCCAATAAACCTCCAATAAACCTCCAGTAAACCTCCAGCAAACCTCCAATAAACGTCCAATAAACGTCCAGTAAACCTCCAATAAACCTCCAATAAACCTCCAGTAAACCTCCAGCAAACCTCCAATAAACCTCCAATAAACCTCCAATAAACCTCCAATAAACCTCCAGTTTATTGGAGGTTTATTTTACACTGGGCAGTAATTATATATCTATTATGTAATAAATTAAGAGTAGTGACATAGATAAAAAGTAGTTATCCATTGTAGAATGATTATATGCATAGTATATAATGAAATATGATAAAGGAAATAGGAATAGATTTATTATTATTATTATTATTATTATTATTATTATTATTATTATTATTATTATTATTATTATTATTATTATTATATAGTGTGCAGGAGGATAATAATGATATAATGAGCTTTATGGGGTCTTTCTCTCCTCGTCATACGTACATATACATATGTATGTTTCCATCAGACTTTAATCAATCAAAGGTTCAGTCAGGTGTGATCAATAGATCAGCAGACACAGGAAGTGATGCGTCTGTCTGTCTGTCAGTGGCTCAGTATCCGTTCGAGGACCACAACCCGCCCCAGCTGGAGCTCATCAAGCCCTTCTGTGAGGACTTGGATCAGTGGCTGAGTGAAGACGAGCAGCACGTCGCCGCCATCCACTGCAAGGCGGGAAAAGGTCGCACCGGCGTGATGATCTGTGCCTATCTGCTGCACCGCGGCAAGTTCCAGGAGGCTCAGGAGGCGCTGGACTTCTACGGAGAGGTCCGCACCCGTGACAAGAAGGTAACCAGACCACCACCCCTTCATAGTACTGATGATGAAGATGAAGGCTCAATAGATCGCCAGGTGACAGCAGCAGGTTTATGGAAGATGTGCTTCCTGTTCTCAGATCATCTAAATGTTTGACTAAAATAAGACGTAGACGTTCAGTTAACTCTGTTTATTGATCTGTGAACACACTGAGACACAACTTTATTTATACATCACGCAGAGACAAACCAGCTGACACCTTCACGCAGGATCTCCTTTATGTTTTTAGAAGTTAATTATTGTTTTCTGAAATGTTTCTGCTACATGTGAGTGTATGAACAGTCAAACTGTATTTTAACAACTTTAAACTGATTATCAGTAAAGATTTCTACGTTTTCAGAGACATTGGTGTCATTTTTCTTGTGGGAGTTTGATACTTTATTAAATTGACGGCGTGTGTGTGTGTTCAGGGCGTGACCATCCCCAGTCAGCGGCGTTATGTCATCTACTACAGCTTCCTGCTGAGGAACCAGCTGCTCTACAAACCTGTCGCTCTGCTCTTCCACAAGATGCTGTTTGAAACCATCCCCATGTTCACTGGCGGCAACTGCAGTAAGACCGTTGCTCTCATCACACAGCCAGATCAGACAGATCAATAAACGTCGTCATCAGTAAATGTAAATCCCTCCTGTGTTTGTGCTGCAGATCCTCAGTTCGTGGTGTACCAGCTGAAGGTGAAGATCCACACGTCTAACCCCGGAAACACCCGGCGGGAAGACAAACTGATGCTGTTCGAGTTCCCGCAGCCACTTCCTGTCTGCGGAGACATCAAGGTGGAGTTCTTCCACAAGCAGAACAAGATGATGAAGAAGGTGATGAGGATGGTGATGTATACCAATGTTGGTTCTTATAAAAACAACCAAATATGTCACAGATCTTCTTAATGTTCCTGCACACGTTACACTAACGCAGTAACACTCGTACGTGTTGTGTGCCGCGTCATGCTTCAAACTGTAGCGCGTCATTCATAGAAGAAGAAGGTGAGCTTTCATAGGCAGTAGTGAGAACAAAGGCGGCCAATTAGAGGCATTGAAAGTGTTTTCTAATTGTTTCATGTTTCATTCTGTTGAATGTTTGTAGGTGTTTTCTGTGTCTTTTGAATTGATCTTTAATATAAGTAGCAGTTGCTTTCTATTGATTGAGATTATGGTGCGTTTAAGAACTGACATGGAGGTTAATGGATAATCTTTGTAATCTTTAATCCAATTTGTTAAATATTATTATGATATATGCGTTGGGCTAATCATTAATTGAAATATTTATGGTACTTTTAATGTACAAATATTTAACATGATTTGATTTAAAGGCTGGATTTATGATTTGTTTGGGCAAGATATTATAAATTGTTTCATCATGGAAATCAACATGCAGCAGTAAATGCAACGAACAGGACTAATCTGTGTTGTTGTTTCCTGCATGTTGTTTTTTAATTCGTCATGGGTCTAATCTGCAGCATCTACCTGGATGTGGTGGAAACACACACAGGAAGCACAACAGGGACTTTTAGTTCCAGGTTTAGTTCCTGAGATGACGTTTGGTCGAAACAGGGTTTAACTGTGTGTTTCCTCCTCTGTCCCTGCAGGAAAAGATGTTCCACTTCTGGGTCAACACCTTCTTCATCCCGGGCCCGGAGGAGAACCTCGACAAACTGGAGAACGGCAGCGCCGGGACGCCGCGGGAACCGTCCGACAGAACGCCGGGGATGACGACGACGATGACAATGACTGGAGGAGAAACCAACGACAGGGATTACCTGGTTCTCACTCTGACCAAGAACGACCTGGACAAGGCCAACAAGGATAAGGCCAACAGGAACTTCTCCCCGAACTTCAAAGTAAAACATTTATGTTGGTTCAGAGTGGTGTTAATCTGGTTATAGTCTGGCTGTAATCTGGTTATAGTCTGGCTAGAGTCTGGTTATGATCTGGTCATTATCTGGTTATAGTCTGGTCAAGATCTGGTTATAGTCTGACTATAATCTGGTTATAGTCTGGCTAGAGTCTGGTTATCATCTGGTCATGATCTGGTTATAGTCTGGTTATACCCTGGTCATGATCTGGTTATACTCTGGTCACGATCTTGTTAAAGTCTTCTCCCCGAACTTCAAAATAAAACATATATGTTGGTTCAGAGTGGTGTTAATCTGGTTATAGTCTGGTTATGATCTGGTCATTATCTGGTTATAGTCTGGTCATGATCTGGTTATAGTCTGGTCAAGATCTGGTTATAGTCTGGTCAAGATCTGGTTATAGTCTGGTCAAGATCTGGTTATAGTCTGGTCATGATCTGGTTATAGTCTGGGTATGATCTGGTTATACTCTGGTCATGATCTGGTTATAGTCTGGTTATACTCTGGTTATGATCTGGTTATACTCTGGTCATGATCTGGTTATAGTCTGGTTATAGTCTGGGTATGATCTGGTTATAGTCTGGTTATAGTCTGGCTACGATCTGTTTATAGTCTGGTTATAGTCTGGTCATGATCTGGTTATAGTCTGGTTATAGTCTGGTCATGATCTGGTTATAATCTGGTTATAGTCTGGTTATGATCTGTTTATAGTCTGGTTATAGTCTGGTCATGATCTGGTTATAGTCTGGGTATGATCTGGTTATAGTCTGGGTATGATCTGGTTATAGTCTGGGTATGATCTGGTTATAGTCTGGTTATGATCTTGTTATAGTCTGGTCATGATCTGGTTATAGTCTGGTTATAGTCTGGGTACGATCTGTTTATAGTCTGGTTATAGTCTGGTCATGATCTGGTTATAGTCTGGGTATGATCTGGTTATAGTCTGGGTATGATCTGGTTATAGTCTGGGTATGATCTGGTTATGATCTAGTTATACTCTGGTCATGATCTGGTTGTATATAGTCTGGTTATAGTCTGGGTATGATCTGGTTATAGTCTGGTTATACTCTGGTCATGATCTGGTTATAGCCTGGTTATAGTCTAGGTATGATCTGGTTATAGTCTGGTTATACTCTGGTCATGATCTGGTTATAGTCTGGTTATAGTCTGGTTATGATCTGGTTATAGTCTGGGTATGATCTGGTTATACTCTGGTTATGATCTGGTTATAGTCTGGTCATGATCTGGTTATAGACTGGTCATGATCTGGTTATAGTCTGGTTATAGTCTGGTCATGATCTGGTTATAGTCTGGGTATGATCTGGTTATAGTCTAGTTATAGTCTGGTCATGATCTGGTTATAGTCTGGTTATAGTCTGGTCATGATCTGGTTATAGTCTGGTTATAGTCTGGGTATGATCTGGTTATACTCTGGTCATGATCTGGTTATAGTCTGGGTATGATCTGGTTATACTCTGGTCATGATCTGGTTATAGTCTGGTTATAGTCTGGTCATGATCTGGTTATAGTCTGGGTATGATCTGGTTATGATCTGGTTATAGTCTGGTTATAGTCTGGGTATGATCTGGTTATACTCTGGTCATGATCTGGTTATAGTCTGGTTATAGTCTATAACCTGCACTACTGTGAAGTAAGAAAAGGTTTCTTGCTCCCAGTTGGGGGATTTTCTGGCAGCTTGAACACTGGATTTTAATAAATGTGGCAACACTTTAGCTGCTGATATATTTTTCAATCTAGTCAGCCATGCTAATGCTAATGCAATGTTTTATATGCTTTAACTGAACATTTGTACCTTTTTATGGTCAAAAGATTGATTGAAGAAAGTAGTTATGCTATCAAATCATATTATGTCAAATATTATTAATAAACTTTATTTATAAAGCACCTTTCATTCACTATATGCAGCTACATCATGTCTGTGGTGTAGTTAGCGTCTCTTCCTTAGCTGCCAGCTAGCTGTATGTAACATTTAATAAATATGAGCCTTCTGGCTGCACTGGAATGTCCACAGATGTTAAAGTCATTTTGTTAAGGACAGCCTTCTCTAGAGTCACAAGATAAACTTGGTCTAAAATATGAGCCTTTATTGTTCTCATCATATTTTTGCAGTTTTAGGAAGTATTAGTAACAAACCGATCGTTATTGATCGTTATAGAAGTGACCCTGAAGCGCTGCCTCGGTGGCTCCTGCTGCTCACGTTTGTTTCTTTGTCTTCTTCAGGTGAAATTATTCTTCACAAAGACGGTCGAGGAAGGAGCTAACTGTGACACCAGCAGCACGTCGGCCTCAGTTACTCCGGATGTTAGTGACAATGAACCGGATCACTACCGCTACTCCGACACGACGGACTCGGACCCGGAGAACGAGCCGTTCGACGAGGACCACCACAATCAGATCACAAAAGTTTGACACACTCACACAGATATATATATATATATATACATATATATATATATATATATATATATATATATACATACATATATATGTGTGTATGTATGTATGTATGTGTATACAGGTCGTATGTAAACAAACTGACTGTGGTTCGCTGACGGGGGAGTATAACTGACGGACCAGAACTGACCCCGCCCCCCTCCCCTCCTATCTTCTGCCCAGCTGGACAATCACATGATCACATGACATGGCGGTCAGCGGTGAGGGGGGTGGGGATAAAGGTATGGGCGGGGCTGGGCTAACGGACGGCGAATGGACAATAAGACAGATGAATGGACAGAGAGGAGGATTAAAACACAAAGGAGTAAAACTTGAATATAAACAAACTGACAAGTAGACTTCTTCAGTTACGACACCGAGATGTTTGTTGGATGAATCCCCACAACCCCCTCGAGTCCTTCCTTCCTTCCTGCCCAGTTTAGGAAACTATATGCAGACCAATCTTTATTTGTATCAGCTCTTCAGTCTTCAGTTGTGTTTGTCAGTGTCGACTCTTCTCTCTGTGTGCCAACGTCAAACATTTCAGCCCTAAAGTGTTTATTCTGTAGAAATGTGGCTCATTTTAAACGTGAATGAAGTGGATCTTTGAAGGCCAGCAAACTTAAATCTATGCTGATAAATTAGTATGAATCAGACAAATTTAATGCCATAAATCTTCAGTGTTTCCTCCAGAACTTCAAAAGGCTCTGAAACTGAATTTAGACACTGAAATCAATTTTATTGAATGAGATTGTCGAACCACTTGTTGAATTATGGATGAATCATGTTTTTAAACCCCAGCAGGTTAAAATCTGCTGGTTTAATACATTTTTAAATAGCTGATTGGTCTAAAATGATTTTCCTGCTTACCTTATGAAACTGGAAATTTTAGGTTTTTGACCCTGGTCTTCAGAAATCCCCTCAACTGGACCAGCCTGAGCCAGTTTAGACCTGGTTCAGGAAAACAAATCAAAAGTGTCACCCAGATGAATTTGATCTTGACATTGGGCTGCCCCCCCCCCCCCCCCCCCGTTGGCAGTCTTGACTCATATTTGGGCCAACCCAGACCAGTCTCAGTGCTGGTTTAGACCCAGTTTAGCTGGTCTGGACACGCAGAGAGAAGAGAAGCTTGATGTTTGAATGTGACGATGAAGAAGACAAAGTTATTATTCACAATCTGCTGCAGTTCTGTCAATCAAACACAAACAGTTCAAACCTACTGTGAACAAATCTACTCCTACTTTTCTGTCTGTCTCTATTCTGTCTTTAGTTTTGCACAGAAGGTCTTCAGCCTTCGATCAGCTCCTCCAGTTACAGAAATAC
This sequence comes from Thunnus albacares, assembly GCF_914725855.1. NCBI lineage: Eukaryota > Metazoa > Chordata > Actinopteri > Scombriformes > Scombridae > Thunnus > Thunnus albacares. Next base: position 28,136,543 of record NC_058125.1, on the reverse strand, counting down.
ATGTTAAACTCTGACTTACATCAATCATTAAGCTAAACAACAAACAAGCTACACACAGTGTTACCATTCCTTCAGCCGGATGTTTTAAGCTATCCGCCTAGGTAAGCTAACACACCTCGAGACAAACTGAAGCAGAAAGCTACGATCTCCAGAGCGCTTGGTTTTGATGTGTGTGGGATGCTAGGCGGGTGGGGTTTGCACTTTTTAAAGGACAGTTCGCTGAATCATGAGGCTTCTGTTTCTGGGCGAGCTCAGTCCATCCATGAAAGCTTGTTGGCTCGTGTTTGTGTCGATTTCTGTCGAGTTAAATGATGCAGTCCTTTTTTAAAGTTGACATTTATGAGGTTTAGCTCAGAGTTTCTCAACCTCGGGCTCAGGACCCAACGGGTGTGAGGTAAATTTCTAAGACAAATACATTTACAGTAAAAACATAAAGTAAATATTTCCATTTATGCTTTTTAAAATAGAAATCTGAAGGACATACTCAAGAGTCATGGGACTGTTGTGATAGGAGCACTGGCCAGAGGAGGTTGAGAAAACTGTTTGAGCATGTTGTTAAATCAGCACCCCAGCTGCTGACCAATCAGCTCCCAGCAGGCTGCATGACCACAGTTGCTCCTGAGAGTCACGAAGTTCAGGCTCAGTGTGTCTTTGGTTTCTGACATTTCAAAGAGGGTGATTCTTACCCTGCGGTAGACTATTAATCCTTTATTCACTGCTACTTCTCTGAGATATTTAAATTCTTGCAAAGTGTACCTTTAACACCCGGCACAACAGTTTGAGGATCACATTAGCATTACAGCAGGTGGGAGACTATTACATCATTAGAGCAAGCCAATCCAAAACCAGTCCCAAACTAGTTCCTGTTCTTTGAGCTTTTACCAAATGTTGCAGCCTTTTTTGTAAACATGACCAGGCTTTTGATCTGTTATTTTGTGGATGTACCTATAAACTTCTTTCTGCTCATCCAGTGTTCTTCTGCACAGCTAAACAGAAGTACCACAATAGACTTGGACTTCAGATGCAACAGTTAAGTCCCAGCACCATCTGGGCCAGACAGGGCCTCTGTCAGACGTCTGTGCTGTCAGTAACGGGCCCTGTTTGATATATCAGCCCATTCCAATCGGCACCCAATAGACTGAGGCATCCATAATGATCATTTAAATGAACATATGCCTCCAGATCATCATGTGTGGGTTAAGTTTTAGTCCCACCTGATGCCTGCTTTCCGTCCTAACACTTGGTGCTACAACCTTTCATCGGCCCTGCGTTGGTCCTGTAGTTACTGATTGTTCATGTGAGGTGTTGTTTCCAAGACTGGGTTGGATCTTCAAGTTGACCATGTAGGACTCACTGGGATCCTGATCACACAGGACGCACTGTGGAGGCCTAAAAACATAAAATCCACAGTGCTTCTTTATTCTGAGAAGCTGCTAGGGTAGAGGCACTGACAGAGTCTTTGGACAATGAGCAGACAGGTGTCTTACCCAACCCAAAATTCCATTTTGACATCTGAACAGTTCCCAGACTCGGACAGTCAGCGTCACCTGGAAGGACACTAAGAGGCAGATGCCTGAAACATCAAGCATGTTGGGTAGTGATCATGATATCCCAGATGTGTGTTACAGAGTGAGGTGACCCTGACAGAACAGGGAGGGCGAGGCTTATCTTGGACTCATCTGGGACTAATCCCGTCGTCCAGAGGGTTGCTGGTCTAAAGGGGAAAAAAAACATCCATTCCTAGTTTTGAGCCTGAAGCTGTTTACTCAGCTTCTCCTGGTGAACAGGAACAACCATGTCCAACTGTTCCTTCAGCATCCTTGAAAGACTTACATGTGATTGGAAAGCAAAGAAAGGTCTGAGATGATTGAAACCCTTCAGGTTTTCACAACAAGGAGCACAGGGGTGGATAAACCTTTGAATCGCTGCCCACATCTCGGACTTATTCAGCTCAAAATAGCTCTGGTGTTGTGCTCATTGGCTGTTTCAGTACCAATCTGAGCCAGTAAGAGATTTGTAGACAGGATGAGGAATAGGGAAGTCATCTTCCTTTGCGGAGCCAGAAAAATGTCCACTAAAATATGTTAACAGCTGCAAACCACCTCTGCCACAGCTTCTGTCGACTGAAAATGACAAACAGGATTGTTTTGATTATTTCCAGCAAAATAAGCCCCTCTGAAACAAAAAACAGCTAACACCATGTCAGGTTGAGGGATTGTCTGATTATCAGGCTGTAAACAAGAGGAATCTTGAGCATAAAATAACATCCAGACCCCTTGAAGTCATTGAAACGAGTAGAAAAAGGTTCCCTCTGCCTATAAAGCTGCGTCCTGTGTGATCACAGCTTGAGGTGTAGCACTTAGCATCTTTTAGCCTCGTGCTAACAGCCATTGTTGGGCCTACAGTCCATGTTGGGTTTTAGGTGCTAAGCTAAGCTAGCCAGGGCCGATGTTGAGCCTGTTGTCCATCTGTGGTGCTCTCTACCAGCAGCGAGTGTTCGTCCAGTCTGGATCTGTGACTCCTGCAGATCCTCCTTCATGTTCACTCTGTGAGCAGCTCCGTCGTCGCTGTAGCGATCGATCCGTGGGCTCCGTTTGTGTCGCCACCGGCGTTTCACAGCAACAACACACTTCCTGTTTGAGTTAGGTGCTGTCAGGCCTGACCTCACCTCCTGTCATCAACCCGTTCAGACATGACCGGCGTGTCGACCCTTCCAGACATGCAGAAACAGCAAAAGGCTGAACCGAACCAGCAAACTGGGATTCTATTTTCCACAGTATGACCAAACATTTTAAGTCGAAAAGGAAACAAAGGTTGATGCTTTTCCCATTTTTCCAATAAAAATGTTAATTCAAAATGTCTCGGTGTAGTTAGGCAGATTGTAAGGCTGGTTTCTATGACAACCCCAGTAAATGGTGTTGGTGGTGCAGCCTTCTACATCAGTCAAGCTGATTGGTTGATACAACATAAAGAAAGTGAACGGGCTTCAGTCCTGAATGTATACCGCTAACAAATAACCCACAACCTAAATGTTTACATCTTAATCCGAACATCTCAGCAAAATTGTGTCAGAATATAAAAGTGATTAAGATTTCAACAGTAGCAGAGATGCAGATACAGATAAACCTGATTGAAAGCATCAACAGATGGTTTTAGTTCCTCCTGCTGAACGCTGGTCGTGTTCGGCGCGTAGCGGCGTCACTGAACGGGTTTCAGGTATTTGAGGTCAGGCAGGTGCTGTCTACGTCTCTGACTGTTCCAGGTGCTCTCTATCTTTTTCTTCATTTTATTGTTGTTGGTCGTCCTCGTTCAACTGTATCAAGTCCATCTGG
>NC_058125.1:28125711-28128211 GCF_914725855.1 Thunnus albacares | reverse complement strand
AGACAGTCAGACAGGCAGACAGACAGACAGACAGACAGACAGACAGGTAGCAGACAGACAGGCAGACAGACAGACAGACAGACAGACAGACAGGTAGCAGACAGACAGGTAGCAGACAGACAGACAGACAGTCAGGCAGACAGACAGACAGACAGACAGACAGACAGGTAGCAGACAGACAGACAGACAGACAGACAGACAGGTAGCAGACAGACAGGTAGCAGACAGACAGGTAGCAGACAGACAGACAGACAGACAGACAGACAGGTAGCAGACAGACAGGTAGCAGACAGACAGGTAGCAGACAGACAGACAGTCAGACAGACAGACAGGTAGCAGACAGACAGGTAGCAGACAGACAGACAGTCACACAGACAGACAGGTAGCAGACAGACAGACAGTCAGACAGACAGACAGGTAGCAGACAGACAGGTAGCAGACAGACAGGTAGCAGACAGACAGACAGACAGACAGGCAGACAGACAGACAGACAGGTAGCAGACAGACAGACAGACAGACAGACAGACAGGTAGCAGACAGACAGACAGACAGACAGACAGACAGGCAGACAGACAGACAGACAGACAGACAGGCAGACAGACAGACAGACAGACAGACAGACAGACAGACAGGCAGACAGACAGACAGACAGACAGACAGGCAGACGACAGACAGACAGACAGACAGACAGACAGACAGACAGACAGACAGGTAGCAGACAGACAGGTAGCAGACAGACAGACAGACAGTCAGGCAGACAGACAGACAGACAGACAGACAGACAGACAGGTAGCAGACAGACAGACAGACAGACAGACAGACAGACAGACAGGTAGCAGACAGACAGGTAGCAGACAGACAGGTAGCAGACAGACAGACAGACAGACAGACAGACAGGTAGCAGACAGACAGGTAGCAGACAGACAGGTAGCAGACAGACAGGTAGCAGACAGACAGACAGTCAGACAGACAGACAGGTAGCAGACAGACAGGTAGCAGACAGACAGACAGTCAGACAGACCTGCGTTGCGTTTGCGGGCGTCTGCTGCGATGTATCGGATGCAGAAGTTGTCGGAGACGTATCGAGCCGTCCAACTGAAGCTGAAGACGACGTCCGGATGGAAGAAGAGAGCGACAGCAAAACGAGACGAGTACACGACCCCGTCTAACTGCTGCCTCTGCTGGACAGACAGCACTGAGAGACAGACAGGCAGGCAGAGAGACAGACAGACAGACAGACAGGTTGTTAACGAGGTTGAAGGTTCTCAGCTGCTGACTCGTCATTAAACTCTTTTCACCTGAGTTAAATTAACAGAAGAAGAACAGGAAGTGACACCTTAACGAGGTCAGCGTGATTAAACATGTAACTAGTACAAGTAACAATACTGAGGTGCTTGTACTTTACTTGAGTATTTCCATGTGATGCTACTTTCTACATTTCAGAGGGAAATATTGTACTTTCTACTCCACTACATTTATTTGACAGCTTTAGTTACTTTTCAGATGAAGATTTGACACAATGGATAATATAACAAGCTTTTAAAATACAACACATTGTTAAAGATGAAACCAGTGGTTTCCAACCTTTTTGTCTTTTGACGTCTTACAAAAAGCAGTGTGTAGTCGGGGTCACATTTCACATGTCTATGAGTTGTTAACAGCTCCACCAAATAGTGATTTTTCCCTCTAAACTTCTCACATGCTTTCATTTCAATAAATGTTCAAATGATCCAATATTTCAGCAAAAATCAAAGATTAGAGAAAAAGTCCAAAAACTGAAAACAGATTTGTGTATCAGAACTTTGTTTTTTCTTCTTTCCTCTCCCATTAATCATCTCACCACCCCTCAGATTTATCTGCTGACCCTTTGGAGGGGCCCCACCCCTAGGTTGGGAACCACTGGACTAAACTAGCTAACTGTATATAAAGTAGTGTAAACTAGCTCCACCTCCAGCAGCTACAACAGTAACATGCTGCTCTAACACTGATGCTTCACTATTAATAATCTAATGATGTCATATATAATAATATATCAGTCAGAGGGACCAAACCACTACTTTTACTGCAATACTTTAACTACATCAAGCTCATAATACTTATGTACTTTTACTGCAATACTTTAACTACATCAAGCTCATAATACTTATGTACTTTTACTGCAATACTTTAACTACATCAAGCTCATAATACTTATGTACTTTTACTGCAATACTTTAACTACATCAAGCTCATAATACTTATGTACTTTTACTGCAATACTTTAACTACATCAAGCTCATAATACTTATGTACTTTTACTGCAATACTTTAACTACATCAAGCTCATAATACTTATGTACTTTTACTGCAATACTTTAACTACATCAAGCTCATAATACTTATGTACTTTTACTGCAGTAAAGTATCTGAGTACTTCAGTTTGGATCCGTATCCCTCCGCTGCAGCTCACGGAGGAACTACATCCTGCTGAAACTGGATTTTCTGACTGATGAAGCTTCAG
>NC_058125.1:28088211-28115711 GCF_914725855.1 Thunnus albacares | reverse complement strand
ACACACACACACACACACACACATTTAATTTAATTTCAGGCTATTTCACTACAATCATTTTTTGAATGTTTTTTCTGCATTTTGTTTTTTAATACACGGTTTCTGCTGATTTGTTTCCGGTCTCTGTACGTGTTGATTCGATCATTGATCTGTGTGATCGATCAGCTGGAGAACAAAGAGTTAACTAACCCGAGTGCTCTCTCTGACCAATCACAGAGCAGCAGTCCCTCTGACGTCACTGCCGGTGTCTTCCGTCTGTTCAGGCAAAAAACCGTCAAATGACCAGAGAGCAGGGCTGCGGACAGGTGAGTCTAAGAACCACATCACCGGCTTATTACCGGCTTATTACCGGCTTATTACCGGCTTATTACCGGGTCTTTAGCGGTTTATTACCGGGTCTTTAGCGGTTTATTACCGGGTCTTTAGCGGTTTATTACCGGGTCTTTAGCGGTTTATTACCGGGTCATTAGCGGGTCATTGTTTACCGGGTCATCGGCTGAACTACAGGTGTAATCAGGTGTTCGAGTTAAAACAGGCTGTAAACAGGCTGAACATCAGAGTTAAAACAGGCTGTAAACAGGCTGTAAACAGGCTGAACATCAGAGTTAAAACAGGCTGTAAACAGGCTGTAAACAGGCTGACAGTCGTGCAGAAAACGTGACGTAAACGTGTGACAGATGATGTCAGGTGAAACAGACGGAAACTCTGATTTCTGTTTGAAGCAAAAACAAAAGAATAAAACAGTCGGTCAGTCAGCAGACAGAAACAGACGCCACATGAAAAACAATCATTCAATCATTTAGAATTAATGAAGTTTATTCCAGCAGGATGATCAATCAACATGTACAGAAATCTCATTTTAAATTTACATCATCAATACTTTATAATCAATCCTTCAGTATGATTCAACAGAAAAATACCAATCGCTGCTTTCAAACGAGGATCAATAACAAGCTGATGAAGTGAAATCAGAAATAAATATTAATTCCAATAAACAACAACAATAATAATAATAATAATAACAATAATAATAATAATAATAATAATAATAATAATAATGGTAGTTGTTGTTGTAAATGTGGCGTCTGATAACTGTCACATGAACAAATCAATAAATCAATCAATAACTGCTGAGTCTGTGATCTGCTGATCAGTTACACTAGTACAACAAATCACAAGCGGCGTGTAGTGACACGTTTCCCATCAGCCAGCAGTGATTGGTCCGCCAGAGAGGGTAGGCGGAGCTAACACAGACAGGCGACACTGTGGATCTCTGGGTAATGAAGTCCAAAAACACACCTGCAGTTACCGCTGATCACCACAGGCGCCGCCAAAGAGTACAGTACAGACTACAGTGTGTCAGTTAATGTGCAGTACAGACTACAGTGTGTCAGTTAATGTGCAGTACAGACTACAATGTGTCAGTTAATGTGCAGTACAGACTACAGTGTGTCAGTTAATGTGCAGTACAGACTACAGTGTGTCAGTTAATGTGCAGTACAGACTACAATGTGTCAGTTCATGTGCAGTACAGACTACAGTGTGTCAGTTCATGTGCAGTACAGACTACAATGTGTCAGTTAATGTGCAGTACAGACTACAATGTGTCAGTTCATGTGCAGTACAGACTACAGTGTGTCAGTTCATGTGCAGTACAGACTACAGTGTGTCAGTTAATGTACAGTACAGACTACAGTGTGTCAGTTCATGTACAGTACAGACTACAGTGTGTCAGTTCATGTGCAGTACAGACTACAGTTTGTCAGTACATGTACAGTACAGACAACAGTGTGTCAGTTGATGTACAGTACTGACTACAGTGTGTCAGTTAATGTGCAGTACAGACAACAGTGTGTCAGTAAATGTACAGTACAGACTACAGTGTGTCAGTTAATGTACAGTACAGACAACAGTGTGTCAGTTCATGTGCAGTATAGACTACAGTGTGTCAGTTCATGTGCAGTACAGACTACAGTGTGTCAGTTAATGTGCAGTATAGACTACAGTGTGTCAGTTAATGTGCAGTACAGACAACAGTGTGTCAGTTAATGTGCAGTGCAGACTACAGTGTGTCAGTTAATGTACAGTACAGACAACAGTGTGTCAGTTCATGTGCAGTACAGACTACAGTGTGTCAGTTAATGTACAGTGCAGACTACAGTGTGTCAGTTAATGTACAGTACAGACAACAGTGTGTCAGTAAATGTGCAGTACAGACTACAGTGTGTCAGTTAATGTGCAGTACAGACTACAGTGTGTCAGTTAATGTACAGTACAGACAACAGTGTGTCAGTTCATGTACAGTACAGACAACAGTGTGTCAGTAAATGTGCAGTACAGACAACAGTGTGTCAGTAAATGTACAGTACAGACTACAGTGTGTCAGTTAATGTACAGTACAGACAACAGTGTGTCAGTTCATGTGCAGTACAGACAACAGTGTGTCAGTTCATGTACAGTACAGACTACAGTGTGTCAGTTAATGTACAGTACAGACAACAGTGTGTCAGTTGATGTACAGTACAGACTACAGTGTGTCAGTAAATGTGCAGTACAGACTACAGTGTGTCAGTTAATGTGCAGTACAGACTACAGTGTGTCAGTTGATGTACAGTACAGACTACAGTGTGTCAGTAAATGTACAGTACAGACTACAGTGTGTCAGTAAATGTACAGTACAGACTACAGTGTGTCAGTTAATGTACAGTACAGACAACAGTGTGTCAGTTCATGTACAGTACAGACTACAGTGTGTCAGTTAATGTACAGTACAGACAACAGTGTGTCAGTTGATGTACAGTACAGACTACAGTGTGTCAGTAAATGTGCAGTACAGACTACAGTGTGTCAGTTCATGTGCAGTACAGACTACAGTGTGTCAGTTCATGTACAGTACAGACAACAGTGTGTCAGTTGATGTACAGTACAGACTACAGTGTGTCAGTAAATGTGCAGTACAGACTACAGTGTGTCAGTTCATGTGCAGTACAGACTACAGCGTGTCAGTTAATGTACAGTACAGACAACAGTGTGTCAGTTAATGTACAGTACAGACTACAGTGTGTCAGTAAATGTGCAGTACAGACTACAGTGTGTCAGTTAATGTGCAGTACAGACTACAGTGTGTCAGTTGATGTACAGTACAGACTACAGTGTGTCAGTAAATGTACAGTACAGACTACAGTGTGTCAGTTAATGTACAGTACAGACAACAGTGTGTCAGTTGATGTACAGTACAGACTACAGTGTGTCAGTAAATGTGCAGTACAGACTACAGTGTGTCAGTAAATGTGCAGTACAGACTACAGTGTGTCAGTTCATGTGCAGTACAGACTACAGTGTGTCAGTTAATGTACAGTACAGACTACAGTGTGTCAGTAAATGTGCAGTACAGACAACAGTGTGTCAGTTCATGTGCAGTACAGACTACAGTGTGTCAGTTAATGTACAGTACAGACTAGTGTGTCAGTTGATGTGCAGTACAGACTACAGTGTGTCAGTAAATAAATGCTGCAGCTTCTCGAGACCAAGAAAAGTCTCGTCTGTTGTTTCCCAGCTGCTGCTGGAAGAGTGAAGGCGTTAGCTCCAAAGTTAGCAACGATAGCTTAGCTTAACCTACGGAGAAATGTGGCTGCTTCACTCTGTAACATCCAACAATGTTTCACTTTTTTCCCTCTTGTGATTAATCGATTAGTTGAAGATTATGTACAATTTCAGTCGATCGAGATGTTCTTTGGTTGACTGAAGCTCTACTGCACACACAAAGAAACAAATCACACAAAATCAGACATAAAGTCACACGTTTACTATCAAACCTGACAACAAACACAAAGAAGGAAATTCTGCTTCCTCATACACAGAATAATCACATTATGAGAATATTAAAACACGTGTTTATAACACAAACACATTTCTCAGTGACGCTCAGCTGCAGAAACAAATAATCCATCAGTCACACTGAACACATGATGCTCCAACAGCTCCGTTATTTAACTCAACTCTCAAAAACACTGACTGTTATAACTCTGTGTGTGTGTGTGTGTGTGTGTGTGTGTGTGTGTGTGTGTGTGTGTGTGTGTGTGTGTGTGTGTGTGTGCGCAGATGATGCAGTGTGTTGTGGCGTGTGTGTTGCTCCTCGTCGGATCAGCTGACGCTTTGAGACGTCTGGCCGACGTCCCGCCAAGACTCGACCGACACTCCGTTCTCCTGCGGGACAAACTAGACCCTGAAGTGCACATGAACATTGTGAGTACTGTGAGTGTTTCCCTGTGCTAACATGCTAACATGCTAACACGCTAACAAACCAACCAATGAACTGATCTACTAACAAGTGTTGTGTTTGTATCAAAGCTGAAATATCTATTAATTATGACATCGCTGCACTGGGTCACATGTTCCTTCATCCGTCTGTCTGTATGTTTGTGTGTCTGTGTGTGTTTGTCCTTTGTGTATCTCGGGAACTGTTCATGTGATCTACGTCATACCTGGCAGGTGGATCGCTGGGGAATCCAGGAAGTGCAACGTCCGTGTACAAAGTTGTTTGGATGAGCGGTTCTCGAGAAATATATAAAAATACCTCATAAATAATGTTGATAATGTTGATTTGCTTCTTCTTCTGCACCTGGAGTCAACAAGCAGAAATACAGACAGCGCCACTCTGCCATTGCAACCCACACTGTGGTCAGAGGTGGAATTACATCCGATGAGAACCAAATAGCATGAAGTTTAGAGAGTTAAGCTCTGTTCAGGGGACGTGGGTAAATTACAGTGTCTACTGATAGCCTGCATATGAGGCATTTAGGGGACGTGGGTAAATTACAGCGTCTACTGATAGCCTGCATATGAGGCATTTAGGGGACGTGGGTAAATTACAGTGTCTACTGATAGCCTGCATATGAGGCATTTAGGGGACGTGGGTAAATTACAGTGTCTACTGATAGCCTGCATATGAGGCATTTAGGGGACGTGGGTAAATTACAGTGTCTACTGATAGCCTGCATATGAGGCGTTTAGGGGACGTGGGTAAATTACAGTGTCTACTGATAGCCTGCATATGAGGCATTTAGGGGACGTGGGTAAATTACAGTGTCTACTGATAGCCTGCATATGAGGCGTTTAGGGGACGTGGGTAAATTACAGTGTCTACTGATAGCCTGCATATGAGGCATTTAGGGGACGTGGGTAAATTACAGTGTCTACTGATAGCCTGCGTGTGAGGCGTTCAGGGGACGTGGGTAAATTATAGCCTCTCTCTAGATATTGAATAATCAGGCCGTTCTGAACAGGCGTGTTTTGATCGGGCGCTGCACTAGAGAATCTGTCTGTCAACAGTTTAAACACATTTATATTTTACAGCATTTATCCTCATTTTCATGTGACTGAATGTCGGGTTTGATACGAGTTACATCATTTCCATTTTCCCTGAAACATTTAGCCTAATAAATCATTTGATCTGATCATATTCAGCCCAGAGTTGTGCCTGGCAGGCGGTGAGGGAAACGTTGATGTATTTAGGGGAACTGAGATGACTCAACATGACAAGTTTGATTATTGAGGTCAGAGGTCGTGTTTCCTGTGTGTTGGAGGTCTGATGGACTTTGAGCTGCTGATATCTGATCCACATGTTGTGTTAGTTCAGTAAAGAGTCAGAGACACAAAGCACAGTCCTTCTTTGTTAATGTCAGAGGTCAGAGGTCACAGAGGAGTTCTCTGCTGTCTTTGAACTGAAGTCCTTTTAAAGCCTGTAAAAAACCAGGCAGAGCTGATCAGATATGGATCAATATTCTGTTACTGCGTCGACTGTTTCTGCCTCAGATGTTTCCAGAAACACACGTTAGTGTTCAGCGGCTGAGGCAGTGTGACTTCATTCTCTGCTCAGGACGCCGTTACTCTGCTACGTCTTTACAAAGCAAACAGTTGTTTACTGACGGCTACTGAAGCTAAATCTCATTTTTTGGATCTTTAACACTTTTTTCCGTATTTTTCTAATAATTTGTACCAAATTGCACCTCTGCTGCTGTTAGCTTTCATTAGCGTCCGTTAGCCTCTGTTAGCTGCCGTTAGCCTCTGTTAGCTGTCGTTAGCTTCCATTAGCTGCCGTTTGCCTCTGTTAGCTGCCGTTAGCCTCTGTTAGCTGTCGTTAGCCTCTGTTAGCTGCCGTTAGCCTCTGTTAGCTGCCGTTAGCCTCTGTTAGCTGTCGTTAGCCTCTGTTAGCTGCCGTTAGCCTCTGTTAGGTGCTGTTAGCCTCTGTTAGCTTTCATTAGCGTCCGTTAGCTGTCGTTAGCTTCCATTAGCTGTCATTAGCCTCTGTTAGCTGCCGTTAGCCTCTGTTAGCTGCCGAGCGCGGGGCTGGGGGGGGGGGGGGGGGGGGTGTTATCATTCTGCTTTCATGACGTAGAGATTTCCCCGACGGTCGCGTCTACGTCAGCATCGTTTTCAAACAGCAGACGACACGTTGAGCCATTTTCAACTCATGAAATGCAGATTTTTATAAATTTGGTGTCAATGTCAATATTGACCGGATACAGAGATAGATGCTAATAGATAGATGCTAATATTTTTAATCACTGGCCCAACTGTGTAAAAACTGTGTATATATATACACATACATACATATATATATATAACTCAATAACCTGCTGAAGAACATCTTTAAAAATAACATTTAACTTTAAAATGTAAAAACTGTTTTCTGATGGTTTCAAGTGACTCACAAGAGTAGTAATAACATAGTGTGCGTGTGCGTGTGTGCGTGCGCGTGCGTGTGTGTGTGTGTGTGTGTGTGTGTGTGTGTGTGTGTGTGTGTGTGTGTGTGTGTGTGTGCAGACAGAGATCATCCACAGGTGGGGTTACCCGGCGGAGGAGCACCAGGTGGTGACGGAGGACGGGTTCATCCTGACTGTCAACAGGATCCCACAAGGACTCAAACACACTACAGGTGAGACTTTCCATCTCTGAGACGACCAATCAGAGCAGAGAGAACCAATCACAGAGGACCAATCAGAGCAAAGAGGACCAATCAGAGCAGAGAAGACCAATCACAGAGGACCAATCAGAGCAAAGAGGACCAATCAGAGCAGAGAAGACCAATCACAGAGGACCAATCAGAGCAGAGAGGACCAATCAGAGCAGAGAGGACCAATCAGAGCAGAGAGGACCAATCAGTTTACTGTCATAGAGACTAAAGAAACCAGAAAATATTCAGTTGGAATCAGAAAATTTGACTTTTTTTTATTAAAAAATGACTCAAATAGATGAATTGATCAGCAGATCGATGCTGATTAATTGAATAATTAGTAACTCAACGTCCAGTCAGGTGGAATAAACCAGAGAAAGACGTCTGCAGTCTTTTCACTTCACATTCTCTGATATTTCTTTATTTATGGAGAGTTACTCAGAGCAAACGTCTTCCTCTTTAGTGGTTTTCTGTTATTTATATCCTGTTCTCATGTCACATGTTAAACAGGGTCAAAGGTCAGAAACTTGAGATGAACGTATGTAGAAACACTGCCTGCAAGTCAAAGTCCAGGGCTTCAACCTGCCGCCAACACTTTGTTTGCAACATGTTTTTACCTTTGAGATAAGGTGACTGTGAATCATGCAGATATTCTAGTAAAGCAACAGAATATGAATGTAGAGCTGCAGATGAGCAGAATGTGTCAGTTTTAATGTAAACAAGCTGCTGTAAGACATTAAAATGATATAAAAGCTCATTACAGGTATAGAAGCACACATGTGTCAGAGTGGATATTAAAACTCTTAACTAAAGTCACTCCAACCTCAACTCTGATGTTTCATGAAGCAGGAAGTGAAACTGAAACTTTTTGCATTTCTGGAGAAACAGGAAGTTCAGTCCGGTCATCAGATGCTTACTTCCTGTTTCACCAGCTGAACTTTACCCTGAAATGTTCATGTGATGTTTGCACTGCTTCCTTTTTATATATATTTACCGTTCAGCGAAGATCTGCTGCGATGAGAAGGAAATAAAACAAGAATAATCTGATCGTATCAGATAATATAACAACATGATGCTGGTTTAATGTCAATTCTCTGATAGTTATGTAGGTTATGTTAGGTTTATATTAGGGTTGTGTTCAGGTTATGTTAGCGTGATGTTAGCGTGATGTTAGCATGATGTTAGCGTGATGTTAGGGTGATGTTAGGGTGATGTTCTGATTATGTTAGCGTGATGTTAGCGTGATGTTAGGGTGATGTTAGCGTGATGTTAGGGTGATGTTAGGGTAATGTTAGCGTGATGTTAGGGTGATGTTCTGATTATGTTAGCGTGATGTTAGCGTGATGTTAGGGTGATGTTAGCGTGATGTTAGGGTGATGTTAGGTTTATATTAGGGTTGTGTTCAGGTTATGTTAGCGTGATGTTAGCGTGATGTTAGGGTGATGTTAGGGTGATGTTAGGGTGATGTTCTGATTATGTTAGCGTGATGTTAGCGTGATGTTAGGGTGATGTTAGGGTGATGTTAGGGTAATGTTAGCGTGATGTTAGGGTGATGTTCTGATTATGTTAGCGTGATGTTAGGGTGATGTTAGGGTGATGTTAGGGTGATGTTAGGTTTATATTAGGGTTGTGTTCAGGTTATGTTAGCGTGATGTTAGCGTGATGTTAGCGTGATGTTAGGGTGATGTTAGGGTGATGTTCTGATTATGTTAGCGTGATGTTAGCGTGATGTTAGGGTGATGTTAGGGTGATGTTAGCGTGATGTTAGGGTGATGTTCTGATTATGTTAGCGTGATGTTAGCGTGATGTCAGGGTGATGTTAGCGTGATGTTAGGGTGATGTTAGGGTAATGTTAGCGTGATGTTAGGGTGATGTTCTGATTATGTTAGCGTGATGTTAGGGTGATGTTAGGGTGATGTTAGCGTGATGTTAGCGTGATGTTAGGGTGATGTTAGCGTGATGTTAGCATGATGTTAGGGTGATGTTCTGATTATGTTAGCGTGATGTTAGCGTGATGTTAGGGTGATGTTAGGGTGATGTTAGCGTGATGTTAGGGTAATGTTAGCGTGATGTTAGCATGATGTTAGGGTGATGTTAGCGTGATGTCAGGGTGATGTTAGCATGATGTTAGGGTGATGTTAGGGTGATGTTAGCGTGATGTTAGTGTGATGTTAGGGTGATGTTCTGATTATGTTAGCGTGATGTTAGCGTGATGTTAGGGTGATGTTAGCGTGATGTTAGGGTGATGTTAGGGTGATGTTAGGGTGATGTTCTGATTATGTTAGCGTGATGTTAGGGTGATGTTAGTGTGATGTTAGGGTAATGTTAGCGTGATGTTAGGGTGATGTTAGCGTGATGTTAGGGTGATGTTCTGATTATGTTAGCGTGATGTTAGCATGATGTTAGGGTGATGTTAGCGTGATGTTAGGGTGATGTTAGCGTGATGTTAGCGTGATGTTAGGGTGATGTTCTGATTATGTTAGCGTGATGTTAGCGTGATGTTAGGGTGATGTTAGCGTGATGTTAGGGTGATGTTAGGGTGATGTTAGGGTGATGTTCTGATTATGTTAGCGTGATGTTAGCGTGATGTTAGGGTGATGTTAGGGTAATGTTAGCGTGATGTTAGGGTGATGTTAGGGTAATGTTAGCGTGATGTTAGGGTGATGTTAGGGTGATGTTAGGGTAATGTTAGCGTGATGTTAGCGTGATGTTAGGGTGATGTTAGGGTAATGTTAGCGTGATGTTAGGGTGATGTTAGGGTAATGTTAGCATGATGTTAGGGTGATGTTAGCGTGATGTCAGGGTGATGTTAGCATGATGTTAGGGTGATGTTAGGGTGATGTTAGCGTGATGTTAGTGTGATGTTAGCGTGATGTTAGGGTGATGTTCTGATTATGTTAGCGTGATGTTAGCGTGATGTTAGGGTGATGTTAGCGTGATGTTAGGGTGATGTTAGGGTGATGTTAGGGTGATGTTAGGGTGATGTTCTGATTATGTTAGCGTGATGTTAGGGTAATGTTAGCGTGATGTTAGGGTGATGTTAGCGTGATGTTAGGGTGATGTTCTGATTATGTTAGCGTGATGTTAGCATGATGTTAGGGTGATGTTAGCGTGATGTTAGGGTGATGTTAGCGTGATGTTAGGGTGATGTTCTGATTATGTTAGCGTGATGTTAGCGTGATGTTAGGGTGATGTTAGCGTGATGTTAGGGTGATGTTAGGGTGATGTTAGGGTGATGTTAGGGTAATGTTCTGATTATGTTAGCGTGATGTTAGCGTGATGTTAGGGTGATGTTAGGGTGATGTTAGCGTGATGTTAGGGTGATGTTAGGGTAATGTTAGGGTGATGTTAGCGTGATGTTAGGGTGACGTTAGGGTAATGTTAGGGTAATGTTAGGGTGACGTTAGGGTAATGTTAGCGTGATGTTAGGGTGATGTTAGGGTAATGTTCTGATTATGTTAGCGTGATGTTAGCGTGATGTTAGGGTGATGTTAGGGTGATGTTAGGGTGATGTTAGGGTGATGTTAGCGTGATGTTAGGGTGATGTTAGGGTGATGTTAGGGTGATGTTAGCGTGATGTTAGGGTGATGTTAGGGTGATGTTAAGGTGATGTTAGGGTAATGTTAGGGTAATGTTAGGGTGACGTTAGGGTAATGTTAGCGTGATGTTAGGGTGACCTCTAACGTCTGAAGCCTGTCTTTGCTGGTTGTCTGAAAGTAAATGTCGGTTGTGTTTTCAGGTCCGCGGCCGGCAGTCCTGCTGCAGCACGGCCTCCTGGCTGCTGGCAGTAACTGGATCACCAACCTGCCCAACTGCAGTCTGGGATATGTGCTGGCCGACGCCGGCTACGACGTCTGGCTGGGAAACAGCCGAGGAAACACCTGGTCCAGGAAACACCAGACGCTCCACCCAGACCAGGAGGACTTCTGGAAGTTCAGGTAGATCCTCTACAACACACTGTTCCATCATGACGTCAGTCATAGATACAGAAGAAGAAACCTGCTGCTGTGTGTTAGTTTACCTGCAGGTTTTATATGATGTCTAGACTCAGTAATCACATTATGGGATGTTATTGTTTCTCCTCAGCAGCAGAAAAGACAATTATCACAGTTTACAGGAAGATTTTAATTAGAAAAATACACAGTTACATCCTGTCTGTCTCTCTGCCTGTCTGTCTGCCTGTCTGTCTACCTGTCTGTCTGCCTGTCTGTCTACCTGTCTGTCTGCCTGTCTGTCTGCCTGTCTGTCTACCTGTCTGTCTGCCTGTCTGTCTGCCTGTCTGTCTACCTGTCTGTCTGCCTGTCTGTCTGCCTGTCTGTCTGTCTGTCTGTCTGCCTGTCTGTCTACCTGTCTGTCTGTCTGTCTGTCTGCCTGTCTGTCTACCTGTCTGTCTGCCTGTCTGTCTGCCTGTCTGTCTGTCTGTAGTTATGATGAGATGGCGCTGAAGGATCTTCCAGCTGTTGTAGACCACATCCTGAAGGTGACGGGACAGGACCAGATCTTCTATATCGGACACTCTCAGGGAACAACTATAGGTACCACACACTCAACTTCATCACAATAATCATCCTCATCCTCATCATCTTCATCACAGTCTCTCCGTATCTGTCTCTGATTTCCCAGCATTCATAGCGTTTTCCACGCTGCCAGAACTGGCCAATAAGATCAAGCTGTTCTTCGGTTTGGCTCCCGTGGCGACCGTGGCGTTCACCAGCAGCCCCATGACCAAACTGTCCGTCCTGCCAGACTTCCTCATCTGGGTAAGAACGAGTTCACTAACGATTTATCATCGTACCTGCTAACGAGCTAATATCACATGACTAATCACCTGCTAACGAGTTAATATCACATGACTGATCACCTGCTAACGAGTTAACATCATATGACTGATCACCTGCTAACGAGCTAATATCACATGACTGATCACCTGCTAACGAGTTAATATCACATGACTGATCACCTGCTAACGAGCTAACATCACATGACTGATCACCTGCTAACGAGTTAATATCACATGACTGATCACCTGCTAACGAGCTAATATCACATGACTGATCACCTGCTAACGAGTTAACATCACATGACTGATCACCTGCTAACGAGCTAATATCACATGACTGATCACCTGCTAACGAGCTAATATCACATGACTGATCACCTGCTAACGAGCTAATATCACATGACTGATCACCTGCTAACGAGTTAACATCACATGACTGATCACCTGCTAACGAGTTAACATCACATGACTGATCACCTGCTAACGAGTTAATATCACATGACTGATCACCTGCTAACGAGCTAATATCACATGACTGATCACCTGCTAACGAGCTAACATCACGACTGATCACCTGCTAACGAGCTAATATCACATGACTGATCACCTGCTAACGAGTTAATATCACATGACTGATCACCTGCTAACGAGCTAATATCACATGACTGATCACCTGCTAACGAGTTAACATCACATGACTGATCACCTGCTAACGAGTTAACATCACATGACTGATCACCTGCTAACGAGTTAATATCACATGACTGATCACCTGCTAACGAGCTAACATCACATGACTGATCACCTGCTAACGAGTTAATATCACATGACTGATCACCTGCTAACGAGCTAATATCACATGACTGATCACCTGCTAACGAGTTAATATCACATGACTGATCACCTGATACGTCAAGTCAGTTTTATTTATAAGCTCTAAATCATAACAGAAGTGATCTCAGGTGCACGTGGAGCATCCAGACTGAACTCTTTAATCTACAGACGCACAACGTTCCTGCACGAGCAGCAGCAGGAAAACATCTGGACGCCGTCTGTCTCGACCGGATGGGTTGAGAGAGAAAGAAGAGAGAGACAGAATAATAACAATGATCATAATATTGATAATAGAGATACGACTAATAATATTAGCAGTGACGGGCGTAACACTCCGGGGAAGAAGTCACGTTAGTAACAAGCATTAATGGTGCACTAATGGTGCACTAATGGTGCACTAATGGTGCACTAATGGTGCATGAATACATACAGATGGAGAGGAGGAGAGAGGAGCCCAGTGCATCATGGGAAGTCCCCCAGAGGAAACTACAGAGTCCAACATTGTTTTTGCAAATGTTCACACCTGCTCGACATTATTTTAGTGACCTCTGATTGGTGTAATCAGGAGTCGTGAATAACAATCGTTACATATTTATGTTTATTCTCAGTCAGCAGTTTTAAATGTGATTCAGTGTCGCCGCTCTGGTCCCAGAAATATATTTAACTATAGCTGCTGCTGTCGACAACTTCATGTTTGTGATTATGGAGCTGCTAATAATCAGAGCTGGTTTCTCAGCAGATGTGTTACTGGGGGAGGAGAACCAGTTAGAAACATGAACTGGTTGGTGGTGAACCGTGAGCTTCTGCTTACAGTCACCCAGCCGCCCTGACTTCTACTAGCGGGAGCTACGCTAGGTCGGCCCGCACCGGATACTGGGCGCTGGCTAACTACATTAGCTGCTGACTGGTTTTCCGTGTTGCGGAGCCGCGCTGCAAACACTGCAAATAAACTACATTTATTACACGTATCACTATCACTAAAGGAGGCAGAAGAATAACTGAACATATGACACACCGAGCAAGAGAGAGCAGGAGAACGAGAGGGAGAGAGAGAAGCCATCGCTAACTGCTAAGCTAAGCTAGTTGCTAAGCTAACTGCTGAGCTAAGTTAGCTGCTAAGCTAACTGCTAAGCTAAGCTAGTTGCTAAGCTAACTGCTGAGCTAAGTTAGCTGCTAAGCAGGTAATTTATCCACAGTAATGAAGAATAAAGTAGAAACGCTGTCAGTAAACACAGCCGGTAACCGGAAATGACGCAATACGCTTACTGGAGCACGTTAGCACGTCACCTGCTAACGAGTTAGCTCCATCAACACCACATCACCCAGTACTAAAGCTCCACTGGTTTCCCGTCCCTACTGGAGCCACAAACCCCCAGAGACTTGTTGATATTATTGATAATATATGGATGATGTATTGATTATGTATTGATGACGGTGTTTTCCTCTCAGGACCTGTTTGGTAGGCGGGACTTCCTGCCTCAGAGTAACGTGATCGAGTGGTTCGCAGAGCACGTGTGCGCGAAGAAGCTGCTGAGCGAGCTGTGCGGAAACCTCTTCTTCATCCTCTGCGGCTTCGACGAGAAAAACCTCAACATGGTTCGTATCAGAGAGAAAAGTCATCGACGATCAATCGTTTGAAGACTTACTGAATATATTTCAACAGTTCCAACTAATCAATCAATCGACTGATCATTGTGGCTCTAAGATGTTATTATAATAATGTTTACTGCTACTAATAATATTCATGTCTCATATATATTTATTGAGGGATGAACAGTATGTGAACCATCATGGAGGAAAACGCTGCTGTTACGTCATTTCCTGTTACGTCATTTCCTGTTACGTCATTTCCTGTTACGTCATTTCCTGTTACGTCATTAATACACAGCTTGTGGTAACGACACGTTTACAGACAGAGAGGATTGATGATGTTTGTGTAAATATCATTTGTTTGTGTGTTTGTTTCAGACTCGGACGCCGGTCTACACCACACACTGTCCTGCCGGGACCTCCGTACAGAACATGGTCCACTGGGCTCAGGTAACACACCTGATGTCTTCTAGTGTTTAGAAAGGCTGGACGATCAATATCAACATATTAGTTATTAATTATATCAACATATGTTGATTTCTTGTTGTGTTTCAGGCCGTTCATGGAGGGAAACTGATGGCGTTTGACTTCGGAGCTGCAGGAAACATGAAGCACTATAACCAGGTGAGACTGAACCTGAACCAATCACAGATCAATCACAGATCAATCACAGATCAATCACAGATCAATGAATAGGAGAATAAAACAGGAAGCAGAATTAGCACAGGGAGACGTTGCTAAGCTAACCGTCTGTGTTTACTTCCTGTCCCGTCCTCAGTCCACTCCCCCTCAGTACAACGTCCAGGACATGAAGGTTCCCACCGCTCTGTTTTCAGGGGGACAGGATACGCTGGCGGACCCTAAAGACGTGGCGGTCCTCCTCACTCAGGTCAGTGCTCTGATCCAGCAGGTCAAAGGTCACAGGAGACAGAAACACACTTTCCCATCAGCCTCAGCTCTAGTTAGCAGATGTTAGCATGCTAACACGCTAAGCTAAGATGGCTAACATGATAGCTGCTAAACAGCAACATGCAGGAAGCAGCTCGACCGTTCTGACCTGTGACATCATCACCTCATCACACCTGAACCTCACTGACCTGTCTGTCTGTCTCTACCTGTCTGTCTGTACCTGTCTGTCTGTCTGTACCTGTCTGTCTGTACCTGACTGTCTGTCTGTACCTGTCTGTCTGTCTCTACCTGTCTGTCTGTCTGTACCTGTCTGTCTGTCTCTACCTGTCTGTCTCTACCTGTCTGTCTGTCTGTACCTGTCTGTCTGTCTCTACCTGTCTGTCTGTCTGTACCTGTCTGTCTGTCTGTACCTGTCTGTCTCTACCTGTCTGTCTCTACCTGTCTGTCTCTACCTGTCTGTCTGTCTCTACCTGTCTGTCTGTCTCTACCTGTCTGTCTGTCTGTCTGTCTGTACCTGTCTGTCTCTACCTGTCTGTCTGTCTCTACCTGTCTGTCTCTACCTGTCTATCTGTCTCTACCTGTCTGTCTGTCTGTACCTGTCTGTCTCTACCTGTCTGTCTGTCTCTACCTGTCTGTCTGTCTGTACCTGTCTGTCTCTACCTGTCTGTCTGTCTGTACCTGTCTGTCTGTCTGTACCTGTCTGTCTCTACCTGTCTGTCTGTCTGTACCTGTCTGTCTGTCTCTACCTGTCTGTCTCTACCTGTCTGTCTGTCTGTCTGTCTGTACCTGTCTGTCTCTACCTGTCTGTCTGTCTCTACCTGTCTGTCTCTACCTGTCTGTCTGTCTGTCTCTACCTGTCTGTCTCTACCTGTCTGTCTCTACCTGTCTGTCTGTCTCTACCTGTCTGTCTGTCTGTCTCTACCTGTCTGTCTGTCTCTACCTGTCTGTCTGTCTGTCTCTACCTGTCTGTCTCTACCTGTCTGTCTGTCTCTACCTGTCTGTCTGTCTGTCTCTACCTGTCTGTCTCTACCTGTCTGTCTGTCTCTACCTGTCTGTCTGTCTGTCTCTACCTGTCTGTCTCTACCTGTCTGTCTGTCTCTACCTGTCTGTCTGTCTGTCTCTACCTGTCTGTCTGTCTGTCTCTACCTGTCTGTCTGTCTCTACCTGTCTGTCTGTCTCTACCTGTCTGTCTCTACCTGTCTGTCTGTCTCTACCTGTCTGTCTCTACCTGTCTGTCTGTCTGTACCTGTTTGTCTGTCTGTCTCTACCTGTCTGTCTCTACCTGTCTGTCTGTACCTGTCTGTCTGTACCTGTCTGTCTGTCTGTACCTGTCTGTCTGTCTGTCTGTACCTGTCTGTCTGTCTCTACCTGTCTGTCTGTACCTGTCTGTCTGTCTGTCTGTACCTGTCTGTCTGTCTCTACCTGTCTGTCTGTCTGTCTCTACCTGTCTGTCTCTACCTGTCTGTCTGTCTGTCTCTACCTGTCTGTCTGTACCTGTCTGTCTGTCTGTACCTGTCTGTCTGTCTGTCTCTACCTGTCTGTCTGTCTCTACCTGTCTGTCTGTACCTGTCTGTCTGTCTCTACCTGTCTGTCTGTCTCTACCTGTCTGTCTGTCTGTACCTGTCTGTCTCTACCTGTCTGTCTGTCTCTACCTGTCTGTCTGTCTCTACCTGTCTGTCTGTCTGTACCTGTCTGTCTCTACCTGTCTGTCTCTACCTGTCTGTCTGTCTGTACCTGTCTGTCTGTCTCTACCTGTCTGTCTCTACCTGTCTGTCTGTCTCTACCTGTCTGTCTGTCTGTACCTGTCTGTCTCTACCTGTCTGTCTGTCTGTACCTGTCTGTCTGTCTCTACCTGTCTGTCTCTACCTGTCTGTCTGTCTCTACCTGTCTGTCTCTACCTGTCTGTCTGTCTCTACCTGTCTGTCTGTCTGTACCTGTCTGTCTCTACCTGTCTGTCTGTCTGTACCTGTCTGTCTCTACCTGTCTGTCTGTCTGTACCTGTCTGTCTGTCTCTACCTGTCTGTCTCTACCTGTCTGTCTGTCTGTCTGTCTGTCTGTACCTGTCTGTCTCTACCTGTCTGTCTGTCTCTACCTGTCTGTCTCTACCTGTCTGTCTGTCTGTCTCTACCTGTCTGTCTCTACCTGTCTGTCTCTACCTGTCTGTCTGTCTGTCTCTACCTGTCTGTCTCTACCTGTCTGTCTGTCTCTACCTGTCTGTCTGTCTGTCTCTACCTGTCTGTCTGTCTCTACCTGTCTGTCTGTCTGTCTCTACCTGTCTGTCTCTACCTGTCTGTCTGTCTCTACCTGTCTGTCTGTCTGTCTCTACCTGTCTGTCTCTACCTGTCTGTCTGTCTCTACCTGTCTGTCTGTCTGTCTCTACCTGTCTGTCTCTACCTGTCTGTCTGTCTCTACCTGTCTGTCTGTCTGTCTCTACCTGTCTGTCTGTCTCTACCTGTCTGTCTGTCTCTACCTGTCTGTCTCTACCTGTCTGTCTGTCTGTACCTGTCTGTCTGTCTGTCTCTACCTGTCTGTCTCTACCTGTCTGTCTGTACCTGTCTGTCTGTACCTGTCTGTCTGTCTGTACCTGTCTGTCTGTCTGTCTGTACCTGTCTGTCTGTCTCTACCTGTCTGTCTGTACCTGTCTGTCTGTCTGTCTGTACCTGTCTGTCTGTCTCTACCTGTCTGTCTGTCTGTCTCTACCTGTCTGTCTCTACCTGTCTGTCTGTCTGTCTCTACCTGTCTGTCTGTACCTGTCTGTCTGTCTGTACCTGTCTGTCTGTCTGTACCTGTCTGTCTGTCTCTACCTGTCTGTCTGTACCTGTCTGTCTGTCTGTCTCTACCTGTCTGTCTGTCTCTACCTGTCTGTCTGTACCTGTCTGTCTGTCTCTACCTGTCTGTCTGTCTGTACCTGTCTCTACCTGTCTGTCTACCTGTCTGTCTGTCTGTCTCTACCTGTCTGTCTGTCTCTACCTGTCTGTCTGTCTCTACCTGTCTGTCTGTACCTGTCTGTCTGTCTGTACCTGTCTCTACCTGTCTGTCTGTACCTGTCTGTCTGTCTCTACCTGTCTCTACCTGTCTGTCTACCTGTCTGTGTGTCTGCAGGTGTCTAACCTGGTCTTCCATCAGCACATTGAACATTGGGAACATCTGGATTTTATTTGGGGTCTGGACGCTCCTGAGCAGATGTTTCCCTCCATCCTGAAGCTGCTGCAGGAGCACCGCTAGAGTCACAACGTCTGAATAACGTCTGGATAACGTCTGAATAACGTTTAATAACATTTTCATAATGTTTTAATAATGTTTTAATAACATTTTAATAATGTTTTAATCATGGTTTAATCATGTTGTGTGTTGCATTAAATTGATTTCCTGACAGCTGATAACAGTAAAGTGTCCTTCAGGTGTGTCTGAGCGCTCTGAGCCCTGGGTTTTGCCTCTCAGGCTACATACAGTCTGTGTTAATAGAACTGATGCATTTATATAAAAGAGACGTCTGTAAAAACGTCTACGATGATGTCGTTGTTTTACAGTATTATTATTATTATTATCTGACACATGTAACAACATCTGAAGCTGCTGTAACTTTATACAATCTGTCTGTTAGCTCATGCTAACATGCTAACATTAGCATGTTGATATCTTTGATTTATTTGTCTTCATTAGTTTTCAGTGTGGGAAGGACAGCAGCGACCAATCATGTGGCTGGAATCCCCGATGGGCGGGGCCACAGTTTGGTGGGCGGGGCCATACTTTGGGGGGCGGGGCTAAACGGTTTCACATTAGAATCACTGATTGTGCCTTTAAATGTTTTCTGATATAAACTAATAAATAACTCTGATCGACATGTTTTTATTAATAAAGTTTTGTTTGTTTTGTATTGAAATAAAGTTTGATCTGTTTTCTACAAAATAAAATGACTTCACGACAGTTTGTTTTCGTCTCGTCTTCACTTCCTGTTTGGCTGAAAATCAATACAATAAACAACAACAAAAACTGTTTTCAGTTAAATTTAATGAAAATTAAAGTTTACAGGATTGTTGAATAAATCTAAATGCAGGAAACAATCTGCTGGATCAATATTTACTGTATTTATTGATCATCTTGTTGTGATTAAAGGGACTTCCTGTCTTTCAGTCAGTCACTGGGTCTTCTTCAGCAGACAGATGATCTTGGTGAACTTCAGTCTGGTGGCGATGTCCAGCGGCGTCTCTCCGTCCTGCAACAGAACACACGGAGCGTCAGGATTGGTCAGATCTCCGGCGGGAGGCGTGACGTCGTTCATACGTACGTTGTTCTTGACGTCGGCGGCGGCGTTTCTGTGCAGCAGCAGAGGAACCAGACGATGACTCTTCCTCTGACACACGTAGTGAAGAGCCGTGTTTCCTTTCTGCACAGGAAGTGCATGTGATGATGTCAGAGTGCATGTGATGATGTCAGAGTATATGTGATGATGTCAGAGTATATGTGATGATGTCAGAGTGCATGTGATGATGTCAGAGTGCATGTGATGATGTCAGAGTACATGTGATGATGTCAGAGTTTTGTGACTCACGTAGTCGACGGCGTCGACGTTGACGCTGCTGCTCAGCAGCTCCTCCATCACAGCTGCGTGCTCCCTCTGCTTCTGTAACTACACACACACACACACACTTCAGTCTGCTGTGATGTCATCCTGAAAGAGGCTGCTGATTGGCTGAGTGAGGTGTACGTGTGTACCATGAGGAAGTATCCCAGCAGCAGGATGGGCATCAGGACGCAGATCATCAGATAATCCAACGCAGAGAACGTCTTCTTGGAGACGTAGTGAAGACACGTCCTCTGCTTCTGAGAGACAGACAGGTGAGACAGACAGGTGAGAGACAGACAGACAGGTGAGAGACAGACAGGCAAGTGAGACAGACAGGCAGGTGAGACAGACAGGTCAGACAGACAGACAGACAGGTGAGACAGACAGGCAGGTGAGAGACAGACAGGCAAGTGAGACAGACAGGCAGGTGAGAGACAGACAGGCAGGTGAGACAGACAGACAGGTGAGACAAGCAGACAGGTGAGAGACAGACAGGCAAGTGAGACAGACAGGCAGGTGAGAGACAGACAGGTCAGACAGACAGACAGGTGAGACAGACAGGCAGGTGAGAGACAGACAGGTCAGACAGACAGACAGGTGAGACAGACAGGCAGGTGAGAGACAGACAGGCAAGTGAGACAGACAGACAGGTGAGACAAGCAGACAGGTGAGAGACAGACAGGCAAGTGAGACAGACAGGCAGGTGAGAGACAGACAGGTGAGACAGACAGGTAGGTGAGAGACAGACAGGTGAGACAGACAGACAGGTGAGAGACAGACAGACAGGTGAGAGACAGACAGGCAGGTGAGAGACAGACAGGTAGATGTTATTACTCTTCATGAACCATCACTGACAGAAACATGATGACATCATCAGGTAAAAGTACCTTATTGGTCAGGTGGACGTCGGCCTGGTTTTCCAGCAGGTAGTGTATTGCCCTCCGGTTGCCTTGGCGACAGGCGGCGATGAGGGGCGTGTCTCCGGTGTGTTCCTCCTTCACGTTCAGGAGCTTCGGGTTGTTCGTCAGCAGCTCGTACAGCTGATGGACGTCTCCGTCATACGCCGCCTGACAGGCCGGCTGCATACAGGACACTGTTAGCAACGGGCTACATGCTGCACTATGCTAACAGTTAGCCTCCTGTCAGTGTTTGTGCTGAGCTAGGCTAACCATTCCCCCTGCTGTCAGTGTTTGTGCTAAGCTAGGCTAACAGTTTGTCTTGCTGTCAGTGTTTGTGCTAAGCTAGGCTAACGGTTTGTCCTACTGTCAGTGTTTGTGCTAAGCTAGGCTAACGGTTTGTCCTGCTGTCAGTGTTTGTGCTAAGCTAGGCTAACGGTTTGTCCTGCTGTCAGTGTTTGTGCTAAGCTAGGCTAACGGTTTGTCCTGCTGTCAGTGTTTGTGCTAAGCTAGGCTAACAGCTTGTCCTGCTGTCAGTGTTTGTGCTAAGCTAGGCTAACGGTTTGTCCTGCTGTCAGTGTTTGTGCTAAGCTAGGCTAACAGCTTGTCCTGCTGTCAGTGTTTGTGCTAAGCTAGGCTAACAGCTTGTCCTGCTGTCAGTGTTTGTGCTAAGCTAGGCTAACAGCTTGACCTGCTGTCAGTGTTTGTGCTAAGCTAGGCTAACGGTTTGTCCTGCTGTCAGTGTTTGTGCTAAGCTAGGCTAACAGCTTGACCTGCTGTCAGTGTTTGTGCTAAGCTAGGCTAACGGCTTGACCTGCTGTCAGTGTTTGTGCTAAGCTAGGCTAACGGTTTGTCCTGCTGTCAGTGTTTGTGCTAAGCTAGGCTAACGGCTTGTCCTGCTGTCAGTGTTTGTGCTAAGCTAGGCTAACGGTTTGTCCTGCTGTCAGTGTTTGTGCTAAGCTAGGCTAACAGCTTGACCTGCTGTCAGTGTTTGTGCTAAGCTAGGCTAACGGTTTGTCCTGCTGTCAGTGTTTGTGCTAAGCTAGGCTAACAGCTTGTCCTGCTGTCAGTGTTTGTGCTAAGCTAGGCTAACAGAGAGGACTGTTCCTCTAACAGCTTTGCATAAAGAACCATCATGTTGTTAACACACACACAGATAAACCAGTCTGTCCAGTAACAGATGTGATGTCTGACAGTGAACCACGTGACTCATGACGCTGGTTCAGATATTATCAAGTCAGCAAATCTGCCATCAAGGCAAACGTTGTTGTTGAACGTTGTTGTTCCTTTCTCATCAAAAACACAAACATCTGTGTTACTGTAACAGACGGCTGTTTCACCTCCTTTTCATCGCTTGTTGGAACCAAAATACTCTGATTTATATATCAATATTTTATATATCAAATACTTTGATTTATAAAAAATAACACAAAAGAAAGTAATTGTAACTTTAAGGCCTGACAGTTATGAGCAGAGCTCTGACATATGAAACACATCATCACACTGAACCGTCGGCTCTATCCAACGTCTCTGCTGCAGAAACAGGAAACAGGAAGCTGTCATCGACCGGCCCCGTCAGACTCCAAGTATGACTGACAGGGAGTGAGACAGACCGTCTTGCACGTTCATGTGAACTGTCGGCCATATTAAGTTCCAAACCGACCAGCAGCGAGTTCATGCTGACCTTCTGAGCACGTGCAGCGTCGACTGTGTTCACCATGGAGGCGACAACCTGCACAAACATTTACTCACTAACAGCTCAAACTAACAGCCGTTTCATATTGTCTCACAATATTTAGGGTCAAATATATGGTTCACTAGTCCAGAAACCAGTAGACGTGTGATTATGAACTGGTTCGGACGGGAACTGGAAGTTGTTTCCAGTGGAATCAGTTTGTTTTTTTATCCTTCATATCTCTGGTTGTTCTGTCCAGTTAGCAGTAATAAGTATCTGTATTTTGGATGATTTAAAAAACAAACAAACAAATAAATAAAAACACATCTACACCTTCTGGAACATCTTGCAGCAGCTGGTGGACGATCGTATCAAAATAAAAT
This sequence comes from Thunnus albacares, assembly GCF_914725855.1. Taxonomy (NCBI): domain Eukaryota; kingdom Metazoa; phylum Chordata; class Actinopteri; order Scombriformes; family Scombridae; genus Thunnus; species Thunnus albacares. The sequence continues at coordinate 28,093,122 of NC_058125.1, read as the reverse complement.
ATATAAAAATGTAAATTTATAGTCAAAGATCAGAAACCACAAAGTTACGACACTTCCTGTTTGCACCAGAGAGTGAAGTTCAGGACATTTTTCTGATGTGGAAGATAAACATCCAGCTGATCATTATTATTATTCTGATCAGCAGGCTGCAGTTGAAGGTTTATTGATCAGACTTATTGATTCATGTTGTTTCTTCCTGAAACTAAAAACATCTGAGAAGTGAATGGAATGACTTCCGGTTTGGAATCTGGATCGTTTCATATTTTCACTCCAGAGTGACGACAGTCAGCTGATTAGAAATATAAATGTTCATGGTGCGTTCATGGTGCATTTCCTGTTTCAGGAGATTTTCAAGCAAAAACACAGAAAAGTAAAACATGTTTGTTTAAAGTTCAGATGTTTTTCTCTCATTTTAAAATTAATATTTTGAGTTTTGATGAATCAATAATGAAAACAAGTAAAACAGATGTAAAGATGACGTCACACAGAGTCGCTCTGTGCTGAGTGACGCGGATCCAGGTGAGACTCACCTGAGCAGCTAATTAACACTTTAATTAATGATTAACAAAACACACAGTTTCTGTTCTTACCTCCGAGTAAACCAGCCCCATGTCTGCCGCGGGAACTGCTCCCAACTCACCTGGACACGTGACGTCAACACACCGGCAACCGACACCACGTCCTTTACCGCATTTCAAAATAAAAGCCTCTGGCGCGGCAGGTATTTTTATTCAAAGTACAAAATGAGTTAAAAATAAATATGTAGACTCGTCATCATCCTCCATACATGAACACACGTCATCATCCTCTATACATTAATGACGTGGATTTTGAACACTGAATCCTGCAGAGACTCACGTGGACTCATTTATTCATTAAATACTCATTAATTTACAATTTATTCCTCTTAAATATAAACTGTTAATTGATAAACTGTGTATGTACATGTTTATATTTATTGATAAACTGTGTATGTACATGTTTATATTTATTGATAAACTGTGTGTGTACATGTTTATATTTGTTGATAGACTGTGTATGTACATGTTTATATTTATTGATAAACTGTGTGTGTACATGTTTATATTTATTGATAAACTGTGTAAACACACAGCTGCTCCTTCAGTCAGAGTTTATTTTCAAACTGTTGGTTTTCTTTGACCTTTGACTTCCTGTCTGTCAGAAACCAGTCGGACCATCTGAAGATGAGTCGATACCAGCTGATCACAACAGGAAGTGAGTCACAGCTGCAGACACACCTTGTAAAACTTTATTTAAAAACGTGACAGGATGAAGACAAACTGATCTGAAGTTTATACAGTTAAATGTTTGTGATGATGATGATGATGATGATGATGATGATGATGAGAGTCCAGCAGAGGGAGACACAGTCAATGATCCCCTCTAGATAAAATAGTTTGTGTCTATTATAGATTTATAATATTTTATAATATCTTTATATTCTGTAAAGTTCATTCTCAGCGTTTGAGCACTTCCGGTTTAAGTTGCTGGACCCTGATTGGCTCAGAACCAGCTGTGACGTCATCAGTCCTGCAGGTGTTTCTGTGTTTCATTGATAACTGAGTTATTCAGATTATCATGTTGATGATCTGTTGTCATAGCAACGAGTCCTTACAGCGCAGTTCATTAATAAACATAAACATATAAACAAAAACAAACCGAGTTTATTTAGTTTGGGAGCAAAACTTTTTCTGTTTATGTTGTTTTTTATTGTCTTTGATGTTTTTTATTTGTCAATTTTGTTCCGTTAGATTAATTTCATATTATGACTTTACAAACAACATGTAGCCTAAACTTCATAACTAAACCTGAAAAAAACAAACAAACAAACAAACAAACAAACAAACAAACAAACAAACAAACAAATTCATTTGCTTAACTTTGGTTTTCATCCTGTTTTTAATACTCCTACTACTACTAACGACAACAACAACAACAACAACAACAACAATAATAATCATAATAATAATAATAATAATAATAATAATAATAATAATAATAATAATAATAATAATAATAAAGCATTCCCCAGTTTGGTGTCTACAAAATGTGTCGGAGTGAAGCATCTGAACGCCTCTTCAGCAGCAGTGTGGCGCATGCGCAGAGAGAAAACACCCACTCCTGTCAAACCGGAAGGTGTGGGTGAGTCATCTGCGTGCCGAGACGATCTTTGAGCTCCTCCATCAGTCGCTGTTTGAAGCTTCAGGAGCTTTCAGCCATTTTCCCAGCAGCTTCCTCGGCGTTCAGACCCTTTAACCGGTTGCGCGTGAGTCCCGGAACCGGAGGCCGGGCTCGGTGTGAACGTACAGGTGAGAGCCCGGGTTATTTCCGCCTACCAGCGCCACGTGTGACCACGGGGATGCAGACATAAAACCGACAACAAACAGGTATATCACAGCCAGAGCTTTCTGCCTTCTGTCTCTGTCTTCTTCTGTGTTCACACAAACCAGCAGAACTAATCAATCAATCTGATCAATCAATCTGATTTCCTGTTTGACTAAATCTGTTTATTGTGCTTCACTCTCATCCGGCGCGTCACTATGTTATTGTTATTATTATTATTTATTATTTATTATTATTATTATTATTATTAATAATAATAATAATAATAATAATAATAATAATAATAATAATAATATCATATTGATTTAAAGAAAAGAATCACAAAAATGTGTAGTATTTATTTAATCAGGCATTTTTTAATTAAATCCATCTGTAGTCAGAAACAAGAACCCCTGAAGATTAACCCTCAATTTACCCATTAAAACACCTGTAATTAACCCTCAATTTACCCCTGAAAACACCTGTAATTAACCCTCAATTTACCCCTAAAAACACCTGTAATTAACCCTCAATTTACCCCTGAAAACACCTGTAATTAACCCTCAATTTACCCCTAAAAACACCTGTAATTAACCCTCAATTTACCCCTGAAAACACCTGTAATTAACCCTCAATTTACCCCTGAAAACACCTGTAATTAACCCTCAATTTACCCCTGAAAACACCTGTAATTAACCCTCAATTTACCCCTAAAAACACCTGTAATTAACCCTCAATTTACCCATTAAAACACCTGTAATTAACCCTTAATTTACCCCTGAAAACACCTGTAATTAACCCTTAATTTACCCCTGAAAACACCTGTAATTAACCCTCAATTTACCCATTAAAACACCTGTAATTAACCCTCAATTTACCCCTGAAAACACCTGTAATTAACCCTCAATTTACCCCTAAAAACACCTGTAATTAACCCTCAATTTACCCCTGAAAACACCTGTAATTAACCCTTAATTTACCCCTGAAAACACCTGTAATTAACCCTTAATTTACCCCTGAAAACACCTGTAATTAACCCTCAATTTACCCCTGAAAACACCTGTAATTAACCCTCAATTTACCCATTAAAACACCTGTAATTAACCCTTAATTTACCCCTGAAAACACCTGTAATTAACCCTCAATTTACCCATTAAAACACCTGTAATTAACCCTCAATTTACCCCTGAAAACACCTGTAATTAACCCTTAATTTACCCCTGAAAACACCTGTAATTAACCCTCAATTTACCCCTGAAAACACCTGTAATTAACCCTCAATTTACCCATTAAAACACCTGTAATTAACCCTCAATTTACCCCTGAAAACACCTGTAATTAACCCTCAATTTACCCGTGAAAACACCTGTAATTAACCCTTAATTTACCCATTAAAACACCTGTAATTAACCCTTAATTTACCCATTAAAACACCTGTAATTAACCCTTAATTTACCCCTGAAAACACCTGTAATTAAGTCTTAATTTACTCATGAAAACACCTGTAATTAACCCTTAATTCATCCCTGAATTTACACATTCCACATTAATGTGGAATTATAATATATTAAGGGTGTTTTAATTGGTTGTGTGCGCTGTTGAAGGATATCAATTCCTTAAAAACCACCAAAGTCCTACAGTAGGTCATATCATATCCAGATAAAGATACATATCATGATATACAGTAGGTCATATTATATCATGATATACAGTAGGTCATATTATATCATGATATACAGTAGGTCATATTATATCATGATATACAGTAGGTCATATCATGATATACAGTAGGTCATATTATATCATGATATACAGTAGGTCATATTATATCATGATATACAGTAGGTCATATCATATCCAGATAAAGATACATATCATGATATACAGTAGGTCATATTATATCATGATATACAGTAGGTCATATCATGATATACAGTAGGTCATATTATATCATGATATACAGTAGGTCATATTATATCATGATATACAGTAGGTCATATCATGATATACAGTAGGTCATATTATATCATGATATACAGTAGGTCATATTATATCATGATATACAGTAGGTCATATTATATCATGATATACAGTAGGTCATATTATATCATATCGGTGATTTTCAGTCATTTCAATGAATAAATAGTTTCTGGTCTGTGACTTTTCATACGTGAACCACGTCTCTGCTACAGAAGCAGATTTTACACGACTGTTAAAGAGTTAATGACTGAATGTTAGTTTGAGGTGAAGACGGTTGGTGTTTCCTGTTGACTGTTCACATTGTGTGTGTGTGTGTGTGTGTGTGTGTGTGTGTGTGTGTGTGTGTGTGTCAGATGTTCAGCAGTAGAAACATCAACAGGCGACTTTGTTGTAGTTTCAGTCTGCTGTTGGTTGCTGGATGTTTCTCTACTTCCTGTTAGCAGCTTAACGTCTTTCTGCTGCGTCGTCGTCCAGCAGATGAAAATATCAAAATACCAAAATGTCTGATGGGAAATATGCCGATAGCTAAAATCAGTAATAGTTTATATTTTGATATTGTGAGACCTATAAGATATGTTGCCAAGACAA
>NC_058125.1:28063211-28083211 GCF_914725855.1 Thunnus albacares | reverse complement strand
TTGTACCGTAGATCGTACTGTGGGTTGTACTGTAGATTGTACCGTAGATCGTACTGTGGGTTGTACCGTAGATCGTACTGTGGGTCGTACCGTAGATCGTACTGTGGGTTGTACTGTAGATTGTACCGTAGATCGTACTGTGGGTCGTACTGTGGATCGTACTGTGGGTTGTACCGTAGATCGTACTGTGGGTCGTACTGTAGATCATACTGTGGGTCGTACTGTAGATCATACTGTGGGTTGTACTGTAGATTGTACCGTAGATCGTACTGTGGGTTGTACCGTAGATCGTACTGTGGGTTGTACTGTAGATTGTACCGTAGATCGTACTGTGGGTCGTACTGTGGGTTGTACCGTAGATCGTACTGTGGGTCGTACTGTGGGTTGTACTGTAGATTGTACCGTAGATCGTACTGTGGATCGTACTGTGGGTTGTACCGTAGATCGTACTGTGGGTCGTACTGTAGATCATACTGTGGGTCGTACTGTAGATCATACTGTGGGTTGTACTGTAGATTGTACCGTAGATCGTACTGTGGGTTGTACCGTAGATCGTACTGTGGGTCGTACCATAGATCGTACTGTGGGTTGTACTGTAGATTGTACCGTAGATCGTACTGTGGGTCGTACTGTGGATCGTACTGTGGGTTGTACCGTAGATCGTACTGTGGGTCGTACTGTAGATCATACTGTGGGTCGTACTCTGGGTCGTACCGTAGATCGTACTGTTGGTCGTACTGTGGGTTGTACCGTAGATCGTACTGTGGGTCGTACTGTGGGTCGTACCGTAGATCGTACTGTGGGTTGTACCGTAGATCGTACTGTGGGTTGTACCGTAGATCGTACTGTGGGTCGTACTCTGGGTCGTACCGTAGATCGTACTGTGGGTTGTACCGTAGATCGTACTGTGGGTCGTACCGTAGATCGTACTGTGGGTCGTACTCTGGGTCGTACTCTGGGTCGTACCGTAGATCATACTGTGGGTCGTACTGTGGGTCGTACCGTAGATCGTACCGTAGATCGTACTGTGGGTTATACCGTAGATCGTACTGTGGGTCGTACCGTAGATCCTACTGTAGATCGTACTGTGGGTCGTACTGTGGGTCGTACCGTAGATCGTACTGTGGGTTGTACCGTAGATCGTACTGTGGGTCGTACCGTAGATCCTACTGTAGATCGTACTGTGGGTCGTACTGTGGGTCGTACCGTAGATCCTACTGTAGATCGTACTGTGGGTTGTACCGTAGATCCTACTGTAGATCGTACTGTGGATCGTACTGTGGGTTGTACCGTAGATCGTACTGTGGGTTGTACCGTAGATCGTACTGTGGGTCGCACTGTAGATCATACTGTGGGTTGTACCGTAGATCGTACTGTGGGTCGTACTGTGGGTCGTACCGTAGATCGTACTGTGGGTTGTACCATAGATCGTACTGTGGGTCGTACCGTAGATCGTACTGTGGGTTGTACTGTAGATTGTACCGTAGATCGTACTGTGGGTTGTACCATAGATCGTACTGTGGGTCGTACTGTAGATCATACTGTGGGTTGTACCGTAGATCGTACTGTGGGTCGTACTGTGGGTCGTACCATAGATCGTACTGTGGGTTGTACTGTAGATTGTACTGTGGGTCGTACTGTGGGTTGTACCGTAGATCGTACTGTGGGTTGTACTGTAGATTGTACCGTAGATCGTACTGTGGGTTGTACTGTAGATTGTACCGTAGATCGTACTGTGGGTTGTACTGTAGATCGTACTGTGGGTCATACTCTGGGTCGTACTGTGGGTCGTACTGTGGATCGTACTGTGGATTGTACCGTAGATCGTACTGTGGGTTGTACTGTAGATTGTACTGTGGGTTGTACTGTGGGTTGTACTGTGGATTGTACTGTGGATTGTACTGTGGGTCATACTCTGGGTCGTACTGTGGATCGTACTGTGGGTTGTACTGTGGGTCGTACTGTGGATCGTACTGTGGATTGTACCGTAGGTCGTACTGTGGGTCGTACTGTGGATCGTACTGTGGGTCATACTCTGGGTCGTACTGTGGATCATACTGTGGGTCGTACTGTGGGTCGTACTGTGGATCGTACTGTGGATCGTACTGTGGATTGTACCGTAGATCGTACTGTAGATTGTACCGTAGATCGTACTGTAGATCGTACCGTAGATCGTACTGTAGATCGTACTGTAGGTCCTACTGTAGGTCGTGCTCTCTGTCGTGCTGTGGGTCGTACTCTCGGTCGTACTCTAGGTCGTGCTGTGGGTCATACTCTAGGTCGTGCTGTGGGTCGTACTGTGGGTCGTACTCTAGGTCGTACTCTAGGTCGTGCTGTGGGTCGTACTCTCAGCCTGCAGGTCGAGGGTCACATGACCCACATGGCCTGGATAGGTGGCTGTAATGCTGCGTGTTGTCGCTCACGACCGGCTCTGAATGAACCTGCGGTCCACTTTGGGACCACGACCCACTAGTTGAGAACTGCTGCCCTGCTGCGAAGTGAGTTTCTCCAGTCAACCTGTCTGATTGAGTCATTTTCTTCATGTTCTTCATCTTTCCTCCATTTTCTTCTTCTCTCATTTCTTTGCATGCTTCATCCTCCTGCTCTCCTTCTTTGTTCATGCCACTGATTCTTTTTTTTAATCTTCTTCGGTTGCTGCATCCATCGTTTCATTTCCTCGGAGCAGAAGCGCCGTCGGTCTTTTCTGTTTCTGCTGCATCTCCTGAATAGAAAACAGTGAACAGAGGACTGTTTATCCTCCTCTGAAGACTCTGACAGTTAGACGTCGCGGATCTGAAGATGTAAATGAGCAGTCAAACAAACGCTGCATTCAGGCTCACAGCAGGGATGGGAAATCTGAGTTTCCTGCCTCAAAACACTGTTCAGCTCAGCTGTCAGATGTTTATCTAACTGCTCATTTTCTGTATCAGGACACTCTGGATGTGTTATTGCTCGTTCATCTTCATAGGAAGGGTCCAGATAGTAATGCAGGGAGGAGGAAGACCTGCTAAAAGTCCTCCAGAAGTTGTGTGTAATACATCAAGTAGTTTGACTTAAATAAAGAAAAAACAGAGGTGAGGATATCCTGATGTTTAGTCCTGAGATGGTCTGAGAGCAGAAACCCTGAGCTCTAATTAATAATCAATAATCAGAGTTATTAGGTGTTTCTGCAGGTGAACAGGTGATGGTGTCAGTCATTTAGCCTGCATGGTCCACCGTAATGTTTCTAACCTCACAGCTCCTGTGTTGTTGTGCAGAAGAAGCTGGCGGCAGAACCAGACTACACTGATGTGTCACTGACAGCAGCGGAGCGCGTGCGGGCGCTGGGGAAGATGGGATGCAGCGTGGAGATCAATGAGGACATCGAACCGCGCCGATACTTCCGGTCCGGCGTGGAGATGGAGCGCATGGCGGCGGTTTACCTGGAGGAGGGCAGTCTGGAGAACGCCTATGTCCTCTACACCAAGTTCATCACGTGAGACACACCACACCTGACATCACAGCAACACCTGAATGATGTCACAGTAACACCTGAATGACATCACAGTAACACCTGAGTCATGTCACAGTAACACCTGAGTGACGTCACAGTAACACTTGAATGACATCACAGTAACACTTGAATGACATCGCAGTAACACCTGAGTGATGTCACAATAACACCTGAATGACATCACAGTAACACCTGAGTGACGTCACAGTAACACCTGAGTGACGTCACAGTAACACCTGAGTGACGTCACAGTAACACCTGAATGACGTCACAGTAACACCTGAATGACGTCACAGTAACACCTGAGTGACGTCACAGTAACACCTGAGTGACGTCACAGTAACACCTGAGTGACATCACTCACTGCAGCCTTTACTTCTTGTCTGTGGTTGTTTGTTCTCCAGGCTGTTCGTAGAGAAGCTGCCGGCTCACAGAGACTACCAGCAGTGCAGCGTTCCAGAGAAACAGCTCATCATGAAGGTGACCATATTGATTATTAGTTATCAATAGCTGGGTCTGACAGGTATTAAGAGTCGACTCACAGTCATCAGACACTGAGGACAAAATGTGAGGAGCGGAGGTTTGTTAGCGACTAGCGAGCGTTTAGAAATCCTCAGACTTGTATAGTATCATATCCGAGGGGACAACGTCTGTCCCCTCGGATATGATTGAAAAGGTCAAGGCTCTGCATGACATCACTTCCTCTACAGTTTTTCTCTGCAACCACATCCTGAATGATCAGAGCAATGGCTGCCAAGATGAGAAACCAGCACTGGATGCAGAAAAAAACAAAACCCTCACTATGGATAGATTACAGACACGGCAGATTCACACGGGATTAAGATCACTGACGACCTCTGCACTTATTACAAACTGGTGCCCAGGTAATACTGGTCCCCAGGTAATACTGTTCCCCAGGTAATACTGTTCCCCAGGTAATACTGTTCCCAAGGTAATACTGTTCCCCAGGTAATACTGGTGCCCAGGTAATACTGGTGCCCAGGTAATACTGGTCCCCAGGTAATACTGTTCCCTAGGTAATACTGGTCCCAAGGTAATACTGGTCTCCAGGTAATACTGTTCCCCAGGTAATACTGTTCCCCAGGTAATACTGTTCCCAAGGTAATACTGTTCCCCAGGTAATACTGTTCCCAAGGTAATACTGTTCCCAAGGTAATACTGTTCCCCAGGTAATACTGGTGCCCAGGTAATACTGGTCCCCAGGTAATACTGTTCCCCAGGTAATACTGTTCCCCAGGTAATACTGTTCCCCAGGTAATACTGTTCCCAAGGTAATACTGTTCCCCAGGTAATACTGGTGCCCAGGTAATACTGGTGCCCAGGTAATACTGGTCCCCAGGTAATACTGGTCCCATGTGAACAGGGCTGAAGTCAATCGAAAGATCCAGTTAGATGGGAAATAACAGGAAGAGCCGCAGTCTGCTGAGGTCAAAGTTCAGTCAGAAACTGAACATCTGGTTAAAGCTTCAACTTTAAACATGTTTGTTATTTCACATGAACGTCTGAACTTCTCTGTGCAGTTTGTTTTCCTTCATCTGCTGCAGGAGGAAAGTCTCTGAGTTCAGTTTAAATCTCAGTTTGAGGATTTATGACATCACAACTAGTTCTGGGCCAATCACAGTCCAGTATTCAGCTTATACAAGTGTGATGCAGAAGCTCGAAGCCTCCAGTTCACAAACACTGAGGATGAACTTCTCAGTGAAGGAAGAAACATCTGGTGTCCAACAGCAAAACTTTACTCACAGATTCACAGATTCACAGATTCTGCAGTTTTAATTCAAAGGATTTTAACGAGAAGAACAACTGTAGATTAAGATCAACTGTCTGTTAGCAGTATCAGTACCAGTAAAGGTAGTATCAGTGGTATTTGTTGTAGTATTAATGTGTGTACTCTCTGTCTGTTAGCAGTATCAGTACCAGTAAAGGTAGTATCAGTGGTATTTGTTGTAGTATTAATGTGTACTCTCTGTCTGTCTGTATAGAAACTTCAGGAAGTGGCGTTTCCTCGTAGAGACGAGCTGAGAAAGCGTCTTCAGGAGAAGTACAGCAGGGAACACAGCGACTACCTCAGAGCCCAGGTGTGTGTGTGTGTGTGTGTGTGTGTGTGTGTGTGTGTGTGTGTGTGTGTGTGTGTGTGTGAGAGTGTGAGTGTGTGTGAGTGTGTGTGTGTGTGTGTGTGTGTGATCCAATCAGATTGCTTCTTGCTTTTGATTGGCAGCGTGTGTTTACCTGTTAATCAGATTAGATGACAGGTTGGTGTATTTGTGTCACAGAGCTCTGTCAGGCTGATTTTGGTGTCACTTCAATAAGAACATTGGTACATTGGTATTGATTACTAAATATTGATGAGATCTTTATGAACACCTGATCAGAGGAGGTGCATGATGGGTACTGTTCAGTGGAACGGCGTGTACGTGGTGAGTACCGATGACACACGCAGGAGGGTGAGAATATTCAAAGATTTGCTCTCTGATCCACTCTGATGCTTTTCCTTATTTCCAGTCATATATATCAGATCAGAGTGGGGGGACACACAGAGGGCTAAGCCCCGCCCACAGCGAGCCACAGAGCAGCGCGACCATGAAAATGACAGCGGAGACTCACACTGAGCTGAAATGAAACGAGTGTGATGTGTTATTTATACACGTGATAAATAACAGAAATGAAGACAGTCTCTACTGCGTTCTGCTGTCATTCATAGTCACCGTCTGGCGTGGGCGGGGCTTATAGCCCTCCGTGGGTGCAGCGCAGCAGAGGAGAGACAGACAGCGGTGGAGAGTTGACAACAACTAAACTCCTTACGTTACTGTTAGTACAATAAAAGAGTCATTTAAAATAAAAAACACATGATTTGATCAAGACTGTGTCCCAGGTGGTGGCGAGAGGGAAACGAGCGCAGCCATTGGACAGAGCCCTGATCATGTGACTCATGTTTTTCCTCAGAGCCAGGCGGTGGTGGTGGATGGGTGTGGCCAGCAGCTGCAGCGCCTCTCCCTATTGGACGAGGACAGGAGGCGGTTCCTGCTGTTGGAGGAGGAGCGTCAGCGTGTCGCCGCCCTGCGGCGCATGCAGATCGAGTCCGAACAGTTTCGCTACTTTGAGGACCAGCTGAGGCGTCAGGAACTGGCCAATAGGAGAGGAGAGGAGGCGGAGCAAAAGGTGACAAGATGTGATATCAGACAGTACTGTAATACTAGTAGTAATACTAGTAGTAATACTAGTAGTAATACTAGTACTGCTACGATATGGAGGTTCTTCTGTGTCTTTATTATGCAATCGAACAGAACAACTATCAACACTGCAGTCAAAAAACCTTTTATTGCAAGTGAAATAAATTTGTGCTTAAAATCCAACACGTCTCTGTTGGCCAGTCACGGTCAGAAGTGTTAAACAAAAGTGATCAACATGCACCAGTTCAAACATCACATTCTTGTTCTTACGAGGACAGAAGATACCTGCACGTTGACTTCCTGTCTCCTCCAATGTTACCACCATTACTACTGATACTAATGACACTGAAACTAGTACAAGTAGTACTTCTACTACACTACAGTTAATATTACTACTACACTTAGTACTTCTGGTGTTGAGTAGAGTCAGTACTGTGAAACTTGTAGTACAGGTACTGTTAAGTATCAGTATTAGTAGTTTTGTTGCAGTAACGTGTTTGTCCTGCAGGCGGAGATCAAAGTGCCTGAGGTGACAGACGGCTCCTGTCTGTCTCAGCAGCCAATCAGAGACATAGTACGATCCCAGGGGGCGGATCCTAACAGGAACAGACCGCCTCCTCCCATCAGCCAACCGGCCGCCACGCTGGCTGGAGTACACAGTGAGTACACATGGAGTACACATGGAGTACCTCGAGGCTCTGTCCTCAGTCTTCCACTTGTTTATAATCAGATATCAGGACATTATCATTAATGTTCACTATTTATTCTAACGTCTCCTATGATTACAGCTGTGGTTTACTTTCATTCATGATCTGTTTAAACAGATACTGTTAATATAACGATTATTAATGATAAATATTGGATTTAAAGTAAAGTGTTATAACTTTATATATCTGTAAAATCAGGACCAGCAGCAGTGTGACGTCTGTAAAGATCCGCCTGATAGTGTTTGATATTTAATAACGTCCTTCGACTGTTTGGGTCATTAAACTCTGCTGTGCAAATAAAGGTTATTATTATTGTTATTATTGTTAATGTCTCTGTGTGTGTTTGTTGTGTCCACCTGTGCGTGCAGCTCAGAGGGTGGAGGGTCTGAGGCGGGTGGTGATTCCCAGAGATCTGACGTATCGTTTCCTCCTGCTGGCCGACTCCAACACAGCCAGAGGAATAGAAACCTGCGGAGTCCTCTGTGGACGGCTGGTGAGACTGTTCACTGACTGTTCACTGACTGTTCACTGACTGTTCACTGACTGTTTACTGACTGTTCACTGTTTACTGGCTGTTCACTGGCTGTTTACTGACTGTTCACTGGCTGTTTACTGGCTGTTTACTGACTGTTCACTGACTGTTCACTGACTGTTCACTGACTGTTTACTGACTGTTCACTGTTTACTGGCTGTTCACTGGCTGTTTACTGACTGTTCACTGGCTGTTTACTGGCTGTTTACTGACTGTTTACTGACTGTTTACTGACTGTTCACTGGCTGTTTACTGGCTGTTTACTGGCTGTTCACTGACTGTTTACTGACTGTTTACTGGCTGTTTACTGACTGTTCACTGGCTGTTCACTGACTGTTCACTGGCTGTTTACTGACTGTTCACTGGCTGTTCACTGACTGTTTACTGACTGTTTACTCAGCGTTTTTATCAGTGCAGATGAAGTAATAACAGTGAATATAGTGAATACAGTGAATATGGTGAATATAGTGAACACAGTGAATATAGTGAATATAATGAATACAGTGAATATAGTGAATACAGTAAATATAGTGAATATAATGAATATAGTGAATATAGTGAATACAGTGAATATAGTGAATACAGTGAATATAATGAATACAGTGAATATAGTGAATACAGTGAATATAGCGAATACAGTGAATATAGTGCATATAATGAATACAGTGAATACAGTGAATATGGTGAATACAGTGAATATAGTGAATACAGTGAATATAGTGAATATAATGAATACAGTGAATATGGTGAATACAGTGAATATAGCGAATACAGTGAATATGGTGAATACAGTGAATATAGTGAATACAATGAATATAGTGAATACAATGAATATAGTGAATACAGTGAATACAATGAATATAGTGACTACAGTGAATATAGTGAATACAGTAAATATAGTGAATATAATGAATACAGTGAATATAGTGAATACAGTGAATATAATGAATATAGTGAATATAATGAATACAGTGAATATGGTGAATACAGTGAATATAGTGAATATAATGAATACAGTGAATATAGTGAATACAGTAAATATAGTGAATATAATGAATACAGTGAATATAGTGAATACAGTAAATATAGTGAATATAATGAATACAGTGAATATGGTGAATACAGTGAATATAGCGAATACAGTGAATATGGTGAATACCGTGAATATAGTGAATACAGTGAATATAGTGAATACAGTGAATATAGTGAATACAGTGAATATAGTGAATACAGTGAATATAATGAATATAGTGAATATAGTGAATACAATGAATATAGTGAATACAGTGAATATAGCGAATACAGTGAATATGGTGAATACCGTGAATATAGTGAATACAGTGAATAAAATGAATATAGTGAATACAGTGAATACAATGAATATAGTGAATACAGTGAATATAGCGAATACAGTGAATATGGTGAATACCGTGAATATAGTGAATACAGTGAATAAAATGAATATAGTGAATACAGTGAATACAATGAATATAGTGAATACAGTGAATACAATGAGTATAGTGAATACAGTGAATATAATGAATATAGTGAATACAGTGAATATAGTGAATACAATGAATATAGTGAATACAATGAATATAGTGAATACAGTGAATACAATGAATATAGTGAATACAGTGAATATAATGAATACAGTGAATATGGTGAATACAGTGAATACAGTTAATATAGTGAATATAGTGAATACAGTGAATATAGTGAATACATTGAATATAGTGAATACAGTGAATATAGTGAATACAGTGAATATAGTGAATACAGTGAATATAGTGAATACAATGAATATAGTGAATACAGTGAATACAGTGAATATAGTGAATACAGTGAATATAATGAATACAGTGAATATGGTAAATACAGTGAATACAGTGAATATAGTGAATACAGTGAATATAGTGAATACAGTGAATACAGTGAATATAGTGAATACAGTGAATATAGTGAATACATTGAATATAGTGAATACAGTGAATATAGTGAATACAGTGAATATAATGAATATAGTGAATATAGTGAATACAGTGAATATAGTGAATACAATGAATATAGTGAATACAGTGAATACAATGAATATAGTGAATACAGTGAATATAATGAATACAGTGAATACAGTGAATATAGTGAATACAGTGAATATAGTGAATACAGTGAATATAGTGAATACAGTGAATACAGTGAATATAGTGAATACAGTGAATACAGTGAATATAGTGAATACAGTGAATATAGTGAATACAGTGAATATAGTGAATACAGTGAATATAATGAATATAGTGAATACAGTGAATATAGTGAATACAATGAATATAGTGAATACAGTGAATATAATGAATATAGTGAATACAGTGAATATAATGAATACAGTGAATATGGTAAATACAGTGAATACAGTGAATATAGTGAATACAGTGAATACAGTGAATACAGTGAATACAGTGAATATAGTGAATACAGTGAATACAGTGAATATAGTGAATACAGTGAATATAGTGAATACAGTGAATATAGTGATGTATATTCATGTTCTCTCAGTGGAAATAAACAAACTCACTGTTTTAATCAATAAATCAATAACTATTGAACCATATTGATCTGAATATATGAAGATCTCCTCTTTCAAGACTCATTTTACTTTTTTTTACTTTTTACTCACAGAACTTTTATTGCACCGTAACACCAGTTGGTTGTTGTGGAGTAGTGGTGAGAGATGGCGGCAGGAGGGGAGCGCTCGTTTTACACATCTTTAGCACCATCTGTTGTTGTGAATGTATGTCGACATTTAAAAGTCTCGACCTGAATATAAGACGACGTCACTTATTTCAGACGTATTCTTATATTCAAACCAATAGAAACAGCTGTAAAACCTGATATATAATAATAATAATAATAATAATAATAATAATAATAATAATAATAACTTTACTTGTTTAGCACCTTTCATACAAAAAGCAGCTCAAAGTGCTTCACATTAAAGAGATAAAAAACATTCAGAACATTAAAACAGTTCATTTCATTAAAAGAGGAAAAGAAGGAAACAGCAGAAATTCTTCAGTAAAAGATAATCAATCATGAAAAAGAATAAAAATACTTTAAAAAGGAATAAAGTGTCTTAAAGATGGTGGATGTGGTGCTGTAGAAAGGTCTTCAGCTGTTCCATAATTAGAGATCAGAACTGAAGAAAGCTGCTCCTCCAGGTTTCTGTTTGTAGGATTATGATGATCTAGTGAACCTGCAGTAGATCTGAGAGCGTCTGTGATGAAGCTCCAACACGGCGACAACTTTATGAACAAGTAAGAGGACTTTAAAATGGATCTGGAAGACACAGGGACCAGTGTGGTCCAGCCAAGACCGGACTGATGTGGTCTCATCCCAGCTGCTCTCATGTTTTTATGCCTCTGTGGACTTTTGGCTGCTTGTATGTTCACATCAACATGTATATGAATGAAAACAATCAGAGACGTGTATGACTCGCTAACTCTCTCTCTCCTGTCTGTGTGAATGTCTCTCGCCCTCAGCAACACAATGAGTTTGTGCTGACTCACGTCGTGATCCCCAAACAGTCGGCCGGTCCAGATTTCTGCGACATGGAGAACGTGGAGGAACTGTTCAGCTTCCAGGACCAGCAGAACCTGCTGACGCTGGGCTGGATCCATGTAAGACTACATGCTACGCACACGCTACACACACGCTACACACATGCTACACACACGCTACACACATGCTAAATGCATGCTACACACATGCTACACACATGCTACGCACACTACGCACATGCTACACACATGTTACACACATGCTAAACACACGCTACACACATGCTACGCACACTACACACACTACGCACATGCTAAACACACGCTACGCACACGCTACACACATACTAAACACACGCTACACACACGCTACGCACACGCTACACACATACTAAACGCACGCTACACACATGCTAAACACACGCTACACACACACTACACACACGCTAAAGGAACACAACATGCACGCTACACACGCTATACACGCTATACGCACGCTAAATGCACACTACACACATGCTAAACGCACGCTGAAGGCTACTTGATTCTTCAGCTTGGAAACAGCAGTTGACAGAACAAATTTCCTGTCAAGGTCCACTTACTTGCTTGTGTTGGAGCTTTTGACAGTATCACATGACTTTCATCAACACATGGAGTTTGCTGGGCTGTGGTGGATCTGCATACCGATAAGTCCTCTGCACTTCAGTGACCGCTGAGCAAACTCCGTTCAAAAGCTTTGAGTAAGCGAGTAAGTGGACCTTGAGTCCTTCATTAATTTGGTCATAACGTTAATCTGAAGCTAATTGTGACCTTAAAGGGTCACTTCACTCAAATCTCACTTAAAGATGTGCACCAATCACAGCCATAGCTCATTTGCATGATCAGATATCACCATGGCAACAGTGCCTGTGGTGGAGTAACAGATGAGTGGAGAGACAAAGATGGGATTAGGCAGACAGAGGTCTCACTCTGCAGCAGTGTTTCTGTAATGTTGCTGTCATCCTTTACGAGGTGAGTGTCGACAGCTGAAACCCCGGCTGTGTCAAGTTCTGACACTTGTTCTCTCACTGGAACACGTGTGAAGGTCTGACGGTTGATGTCAGTCAGAGACGTTGTCTCATAAATGTAAAGAAACTGAATCAGCAGGTTTGTTATTGAGGAACTTCTATTTCATGTCCCAAATGTTCTCATTTTCTTCTGAAATGAGATTTGAGTTTGGTATTGATCGGCTGAGAATCAGTAAATGCTGCTGCTGCTGCTGCTGATGATGACGATGATGATGATGATGATGTGACTCACTGTGACTAATAACAACAAATATATAAACCAGGTGCTTCAGGTCTGTTTGTCACCACTTTTATTCAGAAACTGGTTTTGGTGGAAAATAAATCAATAAGTGTATAAACGTTTCTGATGAAGATCCTTTAAATAATTATGATGAAGATGATGCCTCATAACGTGATATAAACACACGGTGAACCCTGTGGGGTCGCGACGTGAGCAGACGCTGTCATGTGTGGATGTGACCAATCACAGCAGAGTATCCTCAGCAGCCCGCTGTCAGAATCACGGTGACCTCTGACCTCTGCGTTTGTGTTCAGACTCATCCCACTCAGACGGCCTTCCTCTCCAGCGTCGACCTCCACACTCACTGCTCCTATCAGCTGATGCTGCCGGAGGCCGTCGCCATCGTCTGCGCTCCCAAACACAACGAGTGAGTCCCAAACGCCACGTACACACTACATTTCCCATCAGGCCTTTCACCAGAACATTCTGTAGGACAAACTAAGATGTTGACAGCAGATGAAGAACATAACTAACCCCCCCCCCCCCTCCAACAGTACGGGGGTGTTCAGGCTGAGCGGTCCGGGGATGTCGGAGGTTTCTGGCTGCAGGCTGAAAGGTTTCCATCCTCACTCCAAGGAGCCTCCTCTCTTCACTGTGAGAACTTCTTCTTTGTCTCTTTTTTTGTTGCCACTGTTTGAACATTTTGAAGGAGCTACGCTAGCAGTCTCTGTGCTAAGCTAAGCTAAGCTAAGCTAGGCTAAACATGTCGTATCCATCAGACCACAAAAGTCTCAAATTCACAAGAAACATTTTGAATTTCTTTTACAAAAGTTGGAATTATTTTTTTTGTTGCCTGCTGTCGGCAGTAATATACTAATATATATTATATTATATATGTATATATTAACATATATAATGTACTAATATATATTATATTATATATGTATATATTAACATATATAATGTACTAATATATATTATATTATATATGTATATATTAACATATATAATGTACTAATATACATTATATTATATATGTATATATTAACATATATAATGTACTAATATATATTATATTATATATGTATATATTAACATATATAATATACTAATATATATTATATTATATATGTATATATTAACATATATAATATACTAATATATATTATATTATATATGTATATATTAACATATATAATATACTAATATATATTATATTATATATGTATATATTAACATATATAATGTACTAATATACATTATATTATATATGTATATATTAACATATATAATGTACTAATATACATTATATTATATATGTATATATTAACATATATAATGTACTAATATATATTATATTATATATGTATATATTAACATATATAATATACTAATATATATTATATTATATATGTATATATTAACATATATAATATACTAATATATATTATATTATATATGTATATATTAACATATATAATGTACTAATATACATTATATTATATATGTATATATTAACATATATAATATAATAATATATATTATATTATATATGTATATATTAACATATATAATATACTAATATACATTATATATGTATATATTAACATATATAATGTACTAATATACATTATATTATATATGTATATATTAACATATATAATGTACTAATATACATTATATTATATATGTATATATTAACATATATAATGTACTAATATACATTATATTATATATGTATATATTAACATATATAATATACTAATATATATTATATTATATATGTATATATTAACATATATAATATACTAATATATATTATATTATATATGTATATATTAACATATATAATATACTAATATATATTATATTATATATGTATATATTAACATATATAATATACTAATATATATTATATTATATATGTATATATTAACATATATATATATATTATTCTTATTAGTATGAAACATACAGTTTGTGGTTTACAGCAGTGATTTGTCATGCGATGAGATGAACCATGTTAATGTTATAATTCATTAATTGATCTCATCATTCAAACACAGATATTAATGTGAGTTTTATGTTTAACAAATCTGAACGTTTAACCCTTTAAACATGAACGAGAGGATTTACTGAAATGTTGGATTGTTCCTTTAAATATTTCCAGACTACAACATGTATAACTCTCTCTCTCTCTCTCTGTCCCTCTCTCTCTCTCTCTCTCTGTCCCTCTCTCTCTCTCTCTCTCTCTCTCTGTCCCTCTCTCTCTCTCTCTCTCTCCCTCTGTCTCTCCCTCTCTCTCTCTCTCTCTCTCTCTGTCCCTCTCTCTCTCTCCCTCTCTCTCTCTCTCTCTCTCTCTCTGAGTGCATGCTGGGAGTGAGCGTGGTGAGTGCGGTGGTGAGTTTGCGTTGTGAGTGACTGAGTTTTTCTATCTTTTTATGTGTATTTTCTTGTGTATATAAAGTCACTGTGAATCGTGTTGTTTTGTGAGTCTTTCACTGTGTGTGGGTGAGGTTTGGGTGGTGTAGGTGGCGTCAGCTGCCAGCTTTGCTGGTCAGCATGACAGCAGGTGGAGGCTCCGGCTTGGAGAAGCTAACTCGCCGGCACGCCATTAAGTTGGCTCCGGCGGTTAGATGCAGTGTGGAGGAGTGTAGTCTGGCTGTTGGGGAGGTTGTTGGGTATGGCAGCATTAAATCTGCCTCCCGGATGAACAACTCTGTGGTTGTTTTTCTGGACAGCGTGGACAAAGTAAACCGTGTGGTTGAGAGCGGCGTGGTTATTCAGGACACCTTCACTCCGGTGTTTTCGTTGGTGAACCCCGCTAAAAAAGTCATCATTTCAAATGTTCCACCTTTCATTAGAAATGAAGTGCTGGCGAAAGAGTTGTCCAGGCACGGGCAACTCGTATCGCCCATAAAACTGATTCCTCTGGGCTGTAAATCCCCTCAGTTAAAACATGTCATGTCTTTCCGCAGACAAGTTTTCATGATTCTTAACAGAAATGAGGAAGACTTACACCTGACTTTCAAGTTCAAGGTTGATGACTTTGATTACACTTTACACGTAACAACTGATAATATGAAGTGCTTTGGTTGTGGTATGGAGGGGCACCTCGTTCGCTCATGCCCAGAGAGGGGAGGGGCGGCCGGTCCGGCACCTGGCGCGGAGCCGCCGGGGCCGCCGGTGCAGCCGGGTCCGGCTCCCGCTGCGGAGCCGCCTGGGTCGCCGGTCCGTGCTGCGTCGAGCGGGGCAGCGTCTCAAGATGAAAACATACAAGGTGATACAAGCATAAAGGAGACAGCTGACGGGGGGTCACCTGATTCACAAACCGATTTGGAAGCTGAGACAGGTGTTAAACAGGGAAATGATAGCAGGAATCAGGAGGAGGAAACTGTCAGGAAGGAAATGAGCAGGATGGGACAGACTGCTGCCAGGGTGGCAGAGTCTGTACTAGAGGAGGAGGAGGAAGAGTGTATGGATGAGGATGTGGTGAAATCATCAGTGAAACGGAAGAATACAGAAACCAAACAAGTTGAAGGCAGAATAAAAAAGGTGTCAAAGTCAGTGACAGAGTGTCCATCCTCTCAACCAGAGGAAAGGTTCCACTCTGACTGTGAAAATGAGACCTCTGACAACTTAGAGAGTGGATATTCTTTCATTAGAGTACAAAAGTTCTTACAGGACACAAAGGGGCTGAGACAAGTCAAGGTGGACAACTATTTTCCAGACTTGCAACTTTTTCTGGACTCAGTAAAAGGTTACATGAAAAACACAGAAGAGTTTGGGCAGCCTGTTTTCTCTGATCAAGAGATCTACAGACTGAAAAAAATAGTTCTGAGGGTGAAAACTCAAATACGCACTGATGAATAATATGTTTGTAAGTTTTCCATTTTGTGTGCTTTTATCCCACGTTTGGCCCATTTTGCACATGTGCACTTTAAATATTGGCACTTTAAATCTGAATGGAGCGAGGGATATCACCAAGAGAGCCTCTCTGTTTAGTCTGATTGGTATGAAACATTTGAATGTTACTTTTGTTCAAGAAACTCACAGTACTGAAGAAATTGCTGCTGAATGGAGTAGAGAGTGGGCGGGGGAGGTTTTTCTCAGTCATAAGAGCAGCATGAGTGGTGGGGTTGGAATTTTATTTAACCAAAATTTTAATCCCATTAACATTGATGTTGAGGAAGTTGTGGCAGGAAGAATTTTAAAAGTAAGAGCTGATTTTGGAAAAGTTAAAATGGTATTTATCAACCTTTACGCACCAACTGTAGGGTCTGAAAGACTGGACTTTTATGACATTTTAAGTGATGTAATTAAAAAATGTAATTCTGATGAATTTCTGTTCCTTGGAGGGGATTTTAACTGTACGGAAAACCCAAAAATGGACAGGAACCATCCAGAGCCACACGTGGCTTCTAAAAATTGCATTTTAAAGTTAAGTGAAGCTCATGAGCTGAGTGACGTGTGGAGAGTTTTTCATAAAAGCCACCGTCAGTACACCTGGGTCCACACTAAGGACAACCTTTTGTCCATGGCCAGGCTCGATAGGTTTTATTGCTTTAAACATCACTTAAATGTTTTTAGAAGTTCTTTTATAAGTCCAGTTGGTTTTTCCGACCACTCTTTGGTTCAGTGTTCTGTTTTTATCAAACAAATACAATCTGGCAGTGCTTATTGGCATTTTAACACATCGCTTTTATCAGATGGAAATTTTAAAAATGTTTTTAATTTCTTTTGGAAAAATTTTAGTGAAAAAAAAATCCCTCTACAGCTCCTTGCAACAATGGTGGGATATTGGGAAAAGTCAGATCCAGAAACTATGTCTACAGTACACTTTCAATGTCTCCAAAAACATGGCCAGGTCTATAAGAGCTCTGGAGAGAGAAGTAGTGGAGTTGCAGGCTTTTGCAGATTCCACAGGAGAAAGAGGACACATTGAGAACCTCAAGACTAAAAGGTCTGTCTTGGCTGACTTGCTGGGTACCTCTGCAAGGGGCGCTGTGGTGCGCAGTAGGTTTCAAAATGTGGCTTTGATGGACGCTCCCTCTCACTTTTTCTTTGGGTTGGAGCGGAAAAATGGGCAGAGGAGGCAGATGATGTCACTACGCTCACATACTGGGCAGCTGCTGCAGGAGTCAGCTGACATTCGCAGGTTTGCAGCGAGTTTTTATGGTGACTTGTTCAGGTCGGAGTACACCGAGAATCCGGAGGTGTCTCGTTTCTTCTATGCAGATCTGCCAAAGGTCTCGGAGGACGCCAACGCAGAGCTGGGGAATGAGATATCTTCTGAAGAACTGTATGCTGCACTGCAGGGTTTGCGGGGTGGAACATCCCCGGGCATTGATGGTCTGCCTGCCGACTTCTATAAGACTTTCTGGTCGGTGCTTGGTGGGGACCTCCTGATGGTCCTCAATGACAGTGTGAAGAAGGGCCGGTTGCCTCAAAGTTGCAGAAGAGCAGTCCTGACTCTCCTCCCTAAAAAAGGAGAGTTACAGGATATTAAAAACTGGCGTCCTGTTTCTCTCCTCTGCACCGACTATAAGCTTCTGTCTAAGGTTCTGGCCAACAGGATGAGGAAGGTGATGGAGCAGGTCATTCATGTGGATCAGACCTACTGTGTACCTGGCAGGTTGGTAACAGACAACATAGCATTAATTAGAGATGTTGTGGACCTCTCCAGTTCTTTGGGGTTAGATCTTGGGCTGATATCCATAGATCAACAAAAGGCTTTTGACCGGGTTGAACATATGTACCTGTGGCAAACACTCAGAGCTTTTGGTTTCAATCCAGGTCTGATAGCCCAGATCCAGGCTTTGTATGGAGACATTGAAAGTGTACTTAAAATAAATGGTGGTTTAAGTGCTCCTTTTAAGGTGGGGAGGGGGGTTAGACAAGGTTGCCCCCTCTCAGGCATGTTGTACTCATTGGCCTTAGAGCCTTTTTTACACAAACTAAGAACACGACTCTCTGGTTTTAATCTCCCTGGTTCCAACTCTGTTGTTAAGCTTTCTGCCTATGCTGATGATGTCATAGTGCTGGTCCAAAAACAGAGTGACATTGACTCTTTAGCTGACAGTGTGGAAAACTTTGGTCTGATCTCTTCTTCAAAAGTTAATTGGGAAAAAAGTGAAGCTCTGATGGTAGGTGATGGTTTAAAGCAGCTCAGCTTACCTGGGAGGCTCACCTGGAAAAAAGGAGGCATCAAATACCTCGGGGTATACCTCGGAGATCCCACCACTGTCTCTAAGAACTGGGAAAATGTTTTAGAGAAAGCTGAAGGCAAACTGAAAAAATGGAAGTGGATTTTACCAAAGTTGTCTTTTAGAGGTCGTGTTCTGGTTATTAATAATTTGATTGCTTCTATGTTGTGGCACCGTTTGTACTCTGTTGATCCTCCAGCTAACCTTCTGTCAAACATCCAGAGGGTGATCGTGGACTTTTTCTGGGATCATCTCCACTGGATCCCACAGAGTGTATTGTTCTTAGCTAAAGACGACGGAGGACAAGGACTGATTCACCTGGCCAGTAGGGGTGCTGTTTTCCGCCTCCAGCACATTCAGAGACTGCTGACCGGCCCTGCTGATCTGGTGTGGAGGCCTGTGGCTCAGGCGATCCTGGGCCAAGGTGGAGGTCAAGGACTGACTGAGAATTTGTTTTTAATGGATTTACAGAACCGCAGACTGAGTGGGCTTTCTGATTTTTATCAGGGGCTGTTCAAGGTGTGGGGCATGTTTAAGAAGCACAGGCCGCTGAGTGAAAGCTCATTGTACTGGATTTTAAAGGAACCTGTCGTCTATGGACTACGTTTTAAAACACTCTGTGGACTGGGAACCTCAATGATGGAGAGGTTTGTCTCCTCCGGAGTCGTCACACTGGGTCAGCTGGTGAGACTGTGTGGACCTAAGCTAGAGATGGTTTCTGCTCTGGCTTCTCAGCTGGGAGTATTTTCAGAGAGACTACTAGCCAACCAGCTCAGAGTGTGGAGAGACCAGCTCTCACAGACTGAACAGAACCTCCTGGTCTCATACTGCCAGGGCTCTGTTTTACCCACCGACTCTGATCCTTTTCCAGCAATCACACTGACTCCTGATTTTAAAGACTGTTCTGGTGTTTTGTTGAACTGTGCTGTACCTGGAGGTGCAAACTTGAATGTTTTAACTGGAAAAATGATGTACCAGCTGTTGGTAAAGATGGTGAACAAAGCCAAGTTGGGGGGGCGTACTGACACAC
>NC_058125.1:28048211-28058211 GCF_914725855.1 Thunnus albacares | reverse complement strand
CCTTCATCACATTATTAACAGGAACATTTAGTGTATCAGCAGCAAAATGTCAGATATTCAGTTTACTGTCATAAAGGACTAAAGAAACCAGAAAATATTCACATTTAAGAAGCTGCAATCAGAGAATTTGTACTTTTTCTTCTTAAAAAATGACTCCAGACGATTCATTTCTTATAATAATAGTTGGCAACTAATCAATGAATCGACTAATTGTTTCAGGTTTGCTCCACATGTCGCCTGCTTCTCTTCGTTAGCAAGTTCAACCGCTGCGGCCAGACTTAAGCAGTTAGCTCCTGTTAGGGTGAGTTTATCTGTAGAGCACACATACAAAATCACAAAGTCACAGTCTGTGGTTAACAGTACAGTCTGTGCTGTTAACCACAGACTGTACGTACAGACTGTGCTGTTAACCTTTTCCTCTGCTCCGCTCACGTTCACGTCATGTTTCCGCCGCTCTCTCTGCACTCACGCAACTACACACACATGCACTGCCTTATTCCTTAATGGAGCTACGGGAGCTAACGTTACGCCACTCTTCTACCTTTCAGGTAGAACAAAGAGAGGGAGGATGACTAAAAAAAATCCACAGTAACGTTATTGTGCGAGTGAAAATCATAAGTAGCTTGTTGAGATGAATGATGGTCTGGAATAGTAGCAGCGGCGGTGCTGAATGAATACTGAGGAAACACTGATCTTTATTTATTTATCTTAACAAGGTTGCACATGCTACCTTCCTAGCTGGCTAACTAGCTAGGTGGGGTTGTGAGCTTTGGTTACTAATCAGCACAAAGAGACAGTGTTAGCATCAGCAGCTAATGTTAGCTGGTTACATTTTAAATCTAAAAGTGTTCATCAGAGAAAGACTCAGGCCAACAGGAACTAGCTGCTAACGCTAGCTCTTCAGCGTGATGCTGAGTAATGACCGCTGCGTAGCATGTGTAGCCTGGAGAAGCTAAGCTAAGCCTTTGCTGGGTTGATTCACAATCATGTTAGCATTGCTGTAGCTAATAGAAGCTAACTGGCCAAATGTGGTAAATATAGTTTTGAGATAAAAAATTCTTCATAATAATGAGTCACCTTGATCTTCATGGTGCTGGGAGCCAGCGCGGTGATCTCCTTCTGCATGCGGTCAGCGATACCCGGGTACATGGTGGTTCCTCCGGACAGAACGTTGTTGGCGTACAGGTCCTTACGGATGTCAATGTCACACTTCATGATGCTGTTGTAGGTCGTCTCATGGATACCTGCCGACTCCATACCTGCAGGACACGACGAGATGGGTGAGACAGACAGGTAGACAGACAGGTAGACAGACAGGAGACAGACAGGAACAGGGAGGAGACAGACAGGTAGACAGACAGGTAGACAGACAGGAGACAGACAGGAACAGGGAGGAGACAGACAGGTAGACAGACAGGTAGATAGACATGTAGATAGACAGGTAGACAGACAGGAGACAGACAGTTGGACAGACAGGAGACAGACATGTAGATAGACAGTTGGACAGACAGGAGACAGACAGCTGGACAGACAGGTAGACAGACATGTAGATAGACAGGTAGACAGACAGGAGACAGACAGTTGGACAGACAGGAGACAGACAGGTAGATAAACAGGTAGACAGACAGGTAGACAGACAAGTAGATAGACAGTTGGACAGACAGGAGACAGACAGGTAGACAGGGAGGAGACAGACAGGTAAACAGACAGGTAGATAGACAGTTGGACAGACAGGTAGACAGACATGTAGATAGACAGGTAGACAGGCAGGAGACAGACAGGTGGACAGACAGGAGACAGACAGTTGGACAGACAGGTAGATAAACAGGTAGACAGACAGTTGGACAGACAGGAGACAGACAGTTGGACAGACAGGTAGATAAACAGGTAGATAGACAGTTGGACAGACAAGAGACAGACAGGTAGACAGACAGGTAGATAGACAGGTAGATAGACAGTTGGACAGACAGGAGACAGACAGGAGACAGACAGGTAGATAGACAGTTGGACAGACAAGAGACAGACAGGTAGACAGACAGGTAGACAGACAGGTAGATAGACAGTTGGACAGACAAGAGACAGACAGGTAGACAGACAGGTAGACAGACAGGTAGATAGACAGTTGGACAGACAGGAGACAGACAGGTAGACAGACAGGTAGATAGACAGGTAGACAGGCAGGAGACAGACAAGAGACAGACAGGTAGACAGACAGGTAGACAGACAGGTAGATAGACAGGTGTCTGACCGATGAAGGAGGGCTGGAACAGCGTCTCGGGGCAGCGGAACCTCTCGTTGCCGATGGTGATGACCTGTCCGTCAGGCAGCTCGTAGCTCTTCTCCAGAGAGGACGAGGTGGCCGCCGTCCCCATCTCGTTCTCAAAGTCCAGAGCGACGTAGCACAACTTCTCCTTGATGTCCCGCACAATTTCTCTCTCGGCTGCAGAGAGACAGGAACACAGAGAGACAGACGGGTTCAGAGACGCTTCACGGTCTGCGTGTGACGCTCAGAGAGACGTGGCGGGGAGCGGTGTCGTACCGGTGGTGACGAAGCTGTAGCCTCGCTCAGTCAGGATCTTCATGAGGTAGTCGGTGAGGTCGCGGCCCGCCAGGTCCAACCTCATGATGGCGTGAGGCAGAGCGTAGCCCTCGTAGATCGGCACGTTGTGGGTGACGCCGTCGCCGGAGTCCAGGACGATACCTGCACACACACACACACACACACACACACACACACACACACACACACACACATTCACAGGCAGACAGACAGGCAGACAGGTAGGACGACAGGTAGGAGAAGGAGGGTTAAATGAATGAATCGTGGAAAAAACTAAAAGTACACCAGGAGGAGAAAAGGGAGGCGTGTGGACCAACCTGTGGTACGCCCAGAGGCGTACAGGGACAGGACGGCCTGGATGGCCACGTACATGGCGGGAACATTAAAGGTCTCGAACATGATCTACAAACAAACACACACAGTTTAAACCTGCAGAAAGTCCATGTGTCAAACATTCACGTAACGTAAGTCCAACGTTCACTCTGCTGCTGGGAAACATCTGCCTCTTTATGTTCTGACTTTATACTGTAGGACACTGTGGTGTGGCGTAGTATAGCGTAGTATAGCGTAGTATAGCGTAGTATAGTGTAGTATAGCGTAGTATAGCGTAGTATAGTGTAGTATAGCGTAGTATAGTGTAGTATAGTGTAGTATAGCGTAGTATAGTGTAGTATAGCGTAGTATAGCGTAGTATAGTGTAGTATAGCGTAGTATAATGTAGTATAGTATAATATGTAGTATAGTGTAGTATAGCATGGTATAATGTATAGTATAATATGTAGTATAGTGTAGTATAGCGTAGTATAGTGTAGTATAGCGTAGTATAGCGTAGTATAGTGTAGTATAGCGTAGTATAGCGTAGTATAGTGTAGTATAGCGTAGTATAGCGTAGTATAGCGTAGTATAGTGTAGTATAATGTAGTATAGTATAATATGTAGTATAGTGTAGTATAGCATGGTATAATGTATAGTATAATATGTAGTATAGTGTAGTATAGCGTAGTATAGCGTAGTATAGCGTAGTATAGCGTAGTATAGCGTAGTATAATGTAGTATAGTGTAGAATAGTGTAGTATAGCGTAGTATAGCGTAGTATAGCGTAGTATAGCGTAGTATAATGTAGTATAGTGTAGTATAGCGTAGTATAGCGTAGTATAATGTAGTATAGCGTAGTATAGCGTAGTATAGCGTAGTATAGCGTAGTATAATGTAGTATAGTGTAGTATAGCGTAGTATAGCGTAGTATAATGTAGTATAGTGTAGTATAGCGTAGTATAGCGTAGTATAATGTAGTATAGTGTAGTATAGCGTAGTATAGCGTAGTATAGTGTAGTATAGCGTAGTATAGTGTAGTATAGTGTAGTATAGCGTAGTATAATGTAGTATAGTATAATATGTAGTATAGTGTAGTATAGCATGGTATAATGTATAGTATAATATGTAGTATAGTGTAGTATAGCACAGTATAGTATAATATGTAGTATAGTGTAGTATAGCGTAGTATATCATAGTATAGTGTAGTATAGTATAATATGTAGTATACAATAGTATAGTGTAGTATAGCATGGTATAGTGTAGTATAGCGTAGTATACAATAGTATAGTGTAGTATGATATAATATGCAGTATAGTGTTGTATAGCATAGTATAGTATAATATGTAGTACAGTCGTATTATGTCGTATTATGTGTTGTATAGTGCAGTATAATGTAGTATAGTGTAGTATAGTGTAGTATAATGTAGTATAGTATTATATGTTGTATAGTGCAGTATAATGTAGTACAATGTGTAGTACAGTGTAGTCCAGTGTAGTATAACGTGTAGTCCAGTGTAGTATAACGTGTAGTACAGTGTAGTCCAGTGTAGTATAACGTGTAGTACAGTGTAGTCCAGTGTAGTATAATGTGTAGTACAGTGTAGTCCAGTGTAGTATTATGTGTAGTCCAGTGTAGTGTAACGTGTAGTACAGTGTAGTCCAGTGTAGTATTATATGTAGTACAGTGTAGTCCAGTGTAGTATAATGTGTAGTACAGTGTAGTGTAACGTGTAGTACAGTGTAGTCCAGTGTAGTATTATATGTAGTACAGTGTAGTCCAGTGTAGTAAAATGTGTAGTCCAGTGTAGTGTAACGTGTAGTACAGTGTAGTCCAGTGTAGTATAACGTGTAGTGCAGTGTAGTGTAACGTGTAGTACAGTGTAGTCCAGTGTAGTATAATGTGTAGTACAGTGTAGTCCAGTGTAGTGTAACGTGTAGTCCAGTATAGTATAATGTGTAGTACAGTGTAGTATAATGTGTAGTACAGTGTAGTGTAACGTGTAGTACAGTGTAGTCCAGTGTAGTATTATGTGTAGTCCAGTGTAGTGTAACGTGTAGTACAGTGTAGTATTATGTGTAGTCCAGTGTAGTATTATGTGTAGTCCAGTGTAGTGTAACGTGTAGTACAGTGTAGTATTATGTGTAGTCCAGTGTAGTATTATGTGTAGTCCAGTGTAGTGTAACGTGTAGTACAGTGTAGTCCAGTGTAGTATTATGTGTAGTACAGTGTAGTGTAACGTGTAGTACAGTGTAGTCCAGTGTAGTATTATGTGTAGTCCAGTGTAGTATTATGTGTAGTCCAGTGTAGTGTAACGCGTAGTACAGTGTAGTATTATGTGTAGTCCAGTGTAGTATTATGTGTAGTCCAGTGTAGTATTATGTGTAGTCCAGTGTAGTATTATGTGTAGTCCAGTGTAGTGTAACGCGTAGTCCAGTGTAGTATTATGTGTAGTCCAGTGTAGTATTATGTGTAGTCCAGTGTAGTGTAACGTGTAGTACAGTGTAGTCCAGTGTAGTATTATGTGTAGTCCAGTGTAGTGTAACGTGTAGTACAGTGTAGTACAGTGTAGTATTATGTGTAGTACAGTGTAGTATTATGTGTAGTCCAGTGTAGTATAATGTATAGTACAGTGTAGTGTAACGTGTAGTCCAGTGTAGTCCAGTGTAGTATTATGTGTAGTCCAGTGTAGTATTATGTGTAGTACAGTGTAGTCCAGTGTAGTATTATGTGTAGTACAGTGTAGTCCAGTGTAGTATTATGTGTAGTCCAGTGTAGTATAATGTGTAGTACAGTGTAGTATTATGTGTAGTCCAGTGTAGTATTATGTGTAGTCCAGTGTAGTGTAACGTGTAGTACAGTGTAGTCCAGTGTAGTATTATGTGTAGTACAGTGTAGTCCAGTGTAGTATAACGTGTAGTACAGTGTAGTATAACGTGTAGTACAGTGTAGTCCAGTGCAGTATAATGTGTAGTCCAGTGTAGTATAACGTGTAGTACAGTGTAGTCCAGTGTAGTATTATGTGTAGTCCAGTGTAGTATAATGTGTAGTACAGTGTAGTCCAGTGCAGTATAATGTGTAGTCCAGTGTAGTATAATGTGTAGTACAGTGTAGTCCAGTGTAGTATTATGTGTAGTACAGTGTAGTCCAGTGTAGTATAACATGTAGTGCAGTGTAGTATTATGTGTAGTCCAGTGTAGTATAATGTGTAGTCCAGTGTAGTGTAACGTGTAGTACAGTGTAGTCCAGTGTAGTATTATGTGTAGTACAGTGTAGTCCAGTGTAGTATTATGTGTAGTCCAGTGTAGTATAACATGTAGTGCAGTGTAGTATTATGTGTAGTCCAGTGTAGTATTATGTGTAGTCCAGTGTAGTATAATGTGTAGTCCAGTGTAGTATAATGTGTAGTCCAGTGTAGTATTATGTGTAGTCCAGTGTAGTATTATGTGTAGTCCAGTGTAGTATAACATGTAGTGCAGTGTAGTATTATGTGTAGTCCAGTGTAGTATAACATGTAGTGCAGTGTAGTATTATGTGTAGTCCAGTGTAGTATTATGTGTAGTCCAGTGTAGTATTATGTGTAGTCCAGTGTAGTATAACATGTAGTGCAGTGTAGTATTATGTGTAGTCCAGTGTAGTATAACATGTAGTGCAGTGTAGTATTATGTGTAGTCCAGTGTAGTATTATGTGTAGTCCAGTGTAGTATAATGTGTAGTCCAGTGTAGTATAATGTGTAGTCCAGTGTAGTATTATGTGTTGTCCAGTGTAGTATTATGTGTAGTCCAGTGTAGTATAACATGTAGTGCAGTGTAGTATTATGTGTAGTCCAGTGTAGTATAACATGTAGTGCAGTGTAGTATTATGTGTAGTCCAGTGTAGTATAACATGTAGTGCAGTGTAGTATTATGTGTAGTCCAGTGTAGTATTATGTGTAGTCCAGTGTAGTATTATGTGTAGTCCAGTGTAGTATAATGTGTAGTCCAGTGTAGTATAATGTGTAGTCCAGTGTAGTATTATGTGTTGTCCAGTGTAGTATTATGTGTAGTCCAGTGTAGTATAATGTGTAGTACAGTGTAGTACTGTGTAGTATTATGTGTAGTACTGTCGGTGTACCTGCGTCATCTTCTCCCTGTTGGCTTTGGGGTTGAGAGGAGCTTCAGTCAGCAGGGTGGGATGTTCCTCTGGAGCCACTCGCAGCTCGTTGTAGAAGGAGTGATGCCAGATCTGACCAATCACAGAGCAGATAATAGTCGTTATGACCACATGAGGATATTTATTGATCCGTTCATGTGTTGTTATAGATATGAGGATGTGTGAGGAACCTTCTCCATGTCGTCCCAGTTGGTGATGATGCCGTGTTCGATGGGATATTTCAGGGTGAGGATTCCTCTCTTACTCTGAGCCTCGTCCCCCACATAGCTGTCCTTCTGCCCCATACCCACCATCACTCCCTGAGAGAGAGACGGGTCAGAGAGAGAGAGACAGGTCAGAGAGAGGGAGACGGGTCAGACGGGTCAGAGAGAGGGAGACGGGTCAGAGAGAGAGAGACAGGTCAGACGGGTCAGAGAGAGAGAGACGGGTCAGAGAGAGGGAGACAGGTCAGAGAGAGGGAGACGGGTCAGAGAGAGGAGACGGGTCAGAGAGAGAGACGGGTCAGAGAGAGGAGACGGGTCAGAGAGAGAGACGGGTCAGAGAGAGAGACGGGTCAGAGAGAGGAGACGGGTCAGAGAGAGGGAGACGGGTCAGAGAGAGGGAGACGGGTCAGAGAGAGGAGACGGGTCAGAGAGAGGGAGACGGGTCAGAGAGAGGAGACGGGTCAGAGAGAGGGAGACGGGTCAGAGAGAGGGAGACGGGTCAGAGAGAGAGACGGGTCAGAGAGAGAGACGGGTCAGAGAGAGGGAGACGGGTCAGAGAGAGAGAGACGGGTCAGAGAGAGGGAGACGGGTCAGAGAGAGAGAGACGGGTCAGAGAGAGGGAGACGGGTCAGAGAGAGGAGACGGGTCAGAGAGAGAGAGACGGGTCAGAGAGAGGGAGACGGGTCAGAGAGAGGAGACGGGTCAGAGAGAGGGAGACGGGTCAGAGAGAGGGAGACGGGTCAGAGAGAGAGACGGGTCAGAGAGAGAGACGGGTCAGAGAGAGGGAGACGGGTCAGAGAGAGGGAGACGGGTCAGAGAGAGGAGACGGGTCAGAGAGAGAGAGACGGGTCAGAGAGAGAGAGACGGGTCAGAGAGAGGGAGACGGGTCAGAGAGAGGGAGACGGGTCAGACGGGTCAGAGAGAGGAGACAGGTCAGAGAGAGAGAGACGGGTCAGAGAGAGAGAGACGGGTCATAGAGAGAGAGACGGGTCAGAGAGAGAGAGACGGGTCATAGAGAGAGAGACGGGTCAGAGAGCGAGAGACGGGTCAGACGGGTCAGAGAGAGGGAGACGGGTCATAGAGAGAGAGAGACGGGTCATAGAGAGAGAGAGACAGGTAGTTCATGTAACAGCATTTCCATGAATCCTAAAGAAACAATGTTGTGAATGTTTGTTTGCGGCTGTTATCGGTAGCGTTAGCATTAGCATCAGCCTGTCTGTGTGCGGACCAATCAGCTGTCACCTGGTGGCGGGGTCGGCCCACAATGGAGGGGAAGACGGCTCTGGGGGCGTCGTCTCCGGCGAACCCGGCCTTACAGAGACCGGATCCATTATCACAGACCAGAGCGGTGCTCTCC
This sequence comes from Thunnus albacares, assembly GCF_914725855.1. Taxonomy (NCBI): domain Eukaryota; kingdom Metazoa; phylum Chordata; class Actinopteri; order Scombriformes; family Scombridae; genus Thunnus; species Thunnus albacares. The sequence continues at coordinate 28,049,625 of NC_058125.1, read as the reverse complement.
TCATCATCACACATGACTGCAGGGGGCGCTGTGGGCGAGCAACAACTCTACGACACCGAGTCACACTGCGGGGACAGAAGAAGAAAGAACCACGTCATTATAAAACTCCATTACCCAGAAACCCCTGCAGGTGGCCTTCAGCACTGTCAAGTTAAAACCTTGATTGTTAGATTTATGATCCCCGAACATGAACGATGTACACATTACATCATTCATACAGTCATTAACACGTATAAAACATGGCCACAAGTATGTGGACAACTGAACGTTCCATCACTGCATGTTTTTATTTATTGTTTACTGTTTGTTTGTATAGGGTCGGGTATGTAGCATGCAGCGAGACTGCAGCGTCTTAAAAAGGCCTTAAATACATAAAACTCACCAACAAAGTATACAATAACAGTATCATATGGATCAATCATAATAGTAATAGTATTTCTACACTGTAGTATTAAATATAATCATATATTTCTGATGATTTAATAAGAGTCAAACAGGAAGAGTTCAGACAAACACAAAAATACAAATATCAATCTAAAGTTGCAGCTTTGACAGAAAACTGTTCCTGCAGGACGCAGAAAAAGTAACGAATCAGAAAGCTTCTTGTGCAGCTGCTGACAACAAACACTGACATTCATTCTGAGGGACTGAAGGTGTGTCCGCATACTTTTGGCCATATAAACTGTCGTATCCAGACTAGTGAGTCAGGAGGTTTCACAGCAGCCACAAGGATGAAAGTGTAAAAACTTGATTTTGGTGATGTGCAACATCCACATCACCAAAATTGGAATTGTGAGGTTCTCACGTGACAGCAGTGACATCACCCCCCCCCCCCCCCCCCCCCCCCCCCCCCCTCCCCTCCTCCCCAGAGCACTACTACTGTCCTTTACTGAATGAACAAAGCACTCTGGGAAAACTTCCTAATTAGGGCATGAAGCTGCGTCCTGCTCTCTCTCTCCCTGTGTCCACTCTACCTCGCTCTCTCTCCATCTGTCCTCCCTCGTCTCTCTTCATCGCTCCCTCGCCCTCCTCACGCTCACACTCACATCACTTTAGACCATATTTAGTCATGAAATTTAGGAATCAAATATTTATCTGATTTTTCTGCCAGCAGGAGCCTGAGTGAGTGCGTGGGTTCATTCTGCCCTCAGTTCTGTCTCACAGTAAAGTCTGCAGTTTGTTCAACATTTGTGGTTTTGGGAGATTTTATATATATTTGCAGTCTTTGTTTGTTTATATAAAGTTTATTCAGGAGTAGATTTTTAAATGTAAGTCTGCTGTTGTTACTCCTGAAAGCACACGTGTGTAAAAACGAACCGTGACAGTTGTGAACCTGCTGACAGCATCATTTAAACAGAGAACTGGATTATAAAGTATAAACTGGTGTTTTTCTATCATGTGCAGACTCGACCCA